>NC_143584.1:185852419-186152419 GCF_048544385.1 Mastigoproctus giganteus | reverse complement strand
TGCTTAATTCGATTTAGATCTGTTGATTTGTCTTGCGGAGTTTTTTGGATGGGCAGTGTATATCGATTGCTATGCGTAAACATTTTACTGAACCACCCTGCTCACTACTGGACTGGATACACCAAAACTAAGTCTTGTCCATAACTTTGTGCTCAGAGAAGTTAAGGGCAAGACCGAAAGAAGAAACAAGTTGATTCTCGATTGCACTTTTACTCCACCGAAAGCGCAATTTAATAATTTCCCGTAAGAAGAAACAAGTTGATTGCACTTTTACTCCACCGAAAGCGCAATTTAATAATTGCCCGTTGCTCTTCCACTCTCGGCCATCGACCAACGATGGCAAGTGGCGCTCAGGTGAAAACGGCGATGCGTAATCTTCGTACTTGCAAAACCCATTAAAGTCGGTAATAACTGAGTTCCACGTGCCTTTGTGTCCACCTGTCGCTGTTACTTTTTCCTTCCGGCCCTACACCTTCCATCAGAGAGGAACCTCCAATATTTCTATCAACGTAATTTAACCGCTAGCGAAAGATCACCAAAGGGCTGAACCATCCAATCAGAAAAAAAAGAGAGCTACAAAGTCCGACAGGGCAATCAAGTAGGATTACAAGGCAGTCAACACGATTTGATCTCCGATTACGAACACTCAGCAGAAGATAGCCATTGCGTGTCGCTTTTAATATTAATAATTTTTTTTTCTCCTTTCTTCTGAAAGAGGCAGAAACCAAGAATGACAAGTGCCACACCCCCGCTGGAGAGATTTCAGACAGTAATAACAGCCATTCCCCATCACACGCAATGATGCCCACTTGTGTCGTAGATTATCAGAGATCTTCTCTGTAACCACCTTGGCAACAAAATGCATCGGAATTGTTTATAATAGGAGATTGGATTCTGGGTGCCACAATACTTTCTTCTTCCAGGATTCGCTATTTTAAAACTCGATTCTTTCGTGATTGGAGAGAGAAGTTCTTGGACCGCTAATGGATGCTATGTATTCTTTCCTCAGGAGATGAAAGGAGGCACACTGCTACTTAATATATTAAGGACTGGTGAAGTGATTGATGACGTATGCTTGGTCAAACACGCTGCCTTCCATTTTCGTACAAAATGGAACTCTTCCAAGATTCAAGACATGTCGAATTCTATTACGAACAGAAGAGCATCAAATAGGCTACAGGCGTAGTGCACCCTGGGAATGCATTAAGCCTTTCATTTCATACCCCCGCAATTTCTATAGATATGCAGAACTGGGTCTTCTTGCTGAAGGTTTAATCTTTGAAGTTCTTTCCAATTCTCCTAAAAAAGGGATTCTATCTCCAACCGAGATCGCTTTTGCCTAAGTAAAGGCAAATAGTTACAGAACTGGCTTCCCAGTTTATCTGACGTTTAAGAAGATAAATGGAGAAACTATTAATTTCTTTCCTGCCCAACTTCGGGATTCCATCAATGGCGACGTCTGATGGTAGATTAAAAACAATCTTCAAGCGTGTAATTAGAACTTGTCGCGTATTTCAGAAATTCAACATTTTAAACAATTATTGTATACTGAATCCAGAAATCCATTTAACTTTCGCTCATATGGCATCAAAAGGATGCATAAATAATTCTGGTATAAGAGATCCGTTCAAAAGTAAAGGGATTACGCTCTTTGTTGAAGACTGGGACAAAGACTAACATGTTTAGACATGTTTCATCCATATTATCTATGATTCAAAATCCTTGATCCATAATCCATTACCCATGATCCTTAATTCTTGATCTACAATACAGTATCCATAATGCATTATCCTTGATCGATAATCCATTATCCACGATTGTTAGGTATTTCAGAATTTCAACATTTTAAACATGCTGTTTTTACAATCATGAGAATTTTAGAGTATTCAGGTATTATAGCAGTATTATTGTATCCTGAATCCAAAAATGCATTTTAATTTCGCTCATATGACTTCAAAAGGATTCATAAATAATCCTGACATAAGAGTTCTGTTCAAAAGTAAACGGATTAAGCTCTTTGTTCAAGACTGGGACAAAGCTTAACTTGTTTAGACATGCTTCATTCATACTTCATATTATCCATGATCCACAATCCTTGATACATAATCCATTACCCAAATCTTTGATCCATTATCCATGATCCTCAATTCCCGTTTCATAATCCTTGATACACAATCCATGATCCATTATCCGTGATCCATAATCCTTGAGCAGATACACACTTATTGAGATCGCTGTAATGGAAACATTTTTTACACGCATTTTCAACTGAGTGCCATCAATTCTTTGGTCACATTTCTTTAAAATTTCAGTGTGGATTTGATTATGGGGATCAAGTAGTCCAGGGAGATAAATCAAAGAGATAAGCGTATCGTTTAATTTAACAGTTACCAATCACTTCTTGAGTACCTACACACCATCCATTAGAAGTTTCAGAAACAGATCAAGATTTAATTTTCACATCTAATCATTGTGAATCTTGGTAGACGGGTCCTATAATCTTAGCCCTTGTGGGTAGCACAGTTGGTAGCATCGCCGTCCTCCTCACACCAGACGGGAAAGACCAGAGTTCGAATCCCATCGATGAGAGGAGGAAGTTTTATGGGTCTTTGTCACAACGTGGCCGAGTTAGTCGGTCTCAGGCGAGGGTAGCCTAGTTTTTTTCTCCTTATGTAATGAAATAAAGGAAAGAAACAATGCACTTTTGGTCATACGACCTCCTATGAGTCTATATTTTTGGGATGCCAGTGCATTTATTGTGAACAATGGCGGGATATTGCACAAAAAGTTGGGATTAATGATAACGTTAATTCCAGCGACACCTCTTGGGAAAATGCCGATTTAAATGAATATTTTAACTTCGAAAGCTGTCAGTGACGATGAATTTATCAACTGGCTTCTCGATTAAGACTTTCGTTAATTCCTTATCAGTAATGAAAAGATAGTTTTGAATAGAAAGAAAGAAAAAAATCCGGGATAATTTATAGACATGCAAATGTGTAAAAACCAGCCAGAGCCGTGAACCGATAATACACGTGGTATAAAAGGATTTTTTTTGGGAGGAAATTGATATCCATGGTAATGGGACGTGTCCTGCAGTATCATCTCACCAGCATCTTCCGTCAAGGCAACAATTCATCACATCCCCTTCATTACAGGAAGTATCAAGAGACGCCATCTATCAAGCTGATGTAGATTAACTTGCTACGAATAATGTCCATTTTCCGGAAGGTTTTTTTTTATATTTTTTTAAGAGGGTCGAAGGAACAGTCTCAGCGTTGCTAGAACTTTATGTATTCCTCGCTGTCAGCGGGCATAAGATGCAAATTAACGCTTTTTTTCCCCTCCTTCTTATTTTCTTTTTAAACCACCGGGGGATTTTATAAACACTCTTTCCAGGAAGGTGTCTGTGATGACGTCATTTCAATGTTGACGTGTATGTGCGCGCTCGCGTCTTTTATCAGCTGCTTCGTTCTTGTAGGATTATCTGTGGCAGGATTTGCCTGACACATCGCAGTTACGCATCGAAGACACGCTCGTATCGGTAAACACTCCATTTATAACTCTTTTCCCCATCTCTTTCTCTCTCTCTCTCTGGCAGACTGATCGTTGTCTTGTTGGAGATTATGTCTTTCATCGCATCGCAAACGACAACGAAATCTAAAATGTCTTCTCAGATCTCCCGGGGAACCAATGGTAGTTGATGTTTGTGCTCTCTTGCAGATAGATAATTAATTAATGTGTTGTCAGAGGGCAGTTAGGAATCTTTTCCCCAGTGGACGAGAATGGAGGATCGTTATTCGTTCGATAATTCCAATGGTTCTTGAAACAAAGCTTGTTTAACGATACTTAGTCCACTTAATGTCGAAGTAGATGGGCTTAGATTAGGTTTAACGCTGAAAAGGAGCTAAGTATATATATATTTTTTTGTTTTATTCATTTCTTAATCATCTTCAATGCAGTTAATGCTATTTTTATGTAGTTGTTATCCTTATCCAGTTTAATCCAGTTTACGTATGTTTAACGTACTCTAATCTACTTTGTCTGTTTTAATATAACATTTAATATATCAACTTTTAATCTATCTCTATTTAATCCAGTACAATCTAGTTTATATCTGTTTAATCCACTATAATCCAGGTTTATCTCTGTTTAATCCATCACAACCCAGTTTTATCTCTGTTTAATCCATCACAACCCAGTTTTATCTCAATTCAATCCACCTTCATCACGTTGAATCCAGTACAGTCTAATTTATCTCTGTTTAATCCATTATAATCCAGGTTTATCTCTGTTTAATCCACCACAACCCACTTTTTTCTATTTAATCCATTTTTAACACGTTAAATCCAGTATAATCTAGTTTATATCTGTTTAATTCATTATAATCCAAGTTTATCTCTGTTTAACCCATCACAGCCCAGTTTTATCTCTGTTTAACCCATCACAACCCAGTTTTATCTCTATTTAATCCACTTTTATCTCGTTAAATGCACTTTATCTATCTTTAATCCACTTTAATAATACAGTTTATCTATCTTTAATCCACTTTAATCATACAGTTTATTTATGTTTAATCCACTTAAATGTAGGACGTCGTATTCTCGTTTAATTCACATTAATGTATCTGATATTCCTGTTTAATCCACATTTATATAATTTCATTTATATTCAATTTTAATCCAGACTAATATAATTTCAATCCCATTTAAATTTAATCTACATTACTATTATTTCAATTCTATTTAAATTTAAACCAGATTGATATAATTTCAATGTTATTTAGAGTTAATCCGATGGAATATAATTTTCAATCCAATTTATATTTAATCCTGATTACTATTATTTCAATCGTATTTAAATTTAATTTAGTTCAATATAATTTCGTCCTATTTTAATTTTAATCCTTCAGTACAATTGTAATTATTTAAAATCCTTCACAATCCTCTTTTGTTCACTTTAGTGAAGTCCTTATTCCTGTTTAATCCAATTTGACACAGTCGGTACTCCTGTTTAAACTTTATAAATATATATCATTTATTAAAATTTAAATCCTAATTAAATTTAATAGTGTATTATAATTATTTTGCGTTTAGTCAGATTAATATAATTTCAATCTTATTTAGACTAAATCCTATCGAATATAATTTTAATTCAATTAAATTTAATCCAGATTAATATAATTTCAATCCTATTTAAATTTAATCCAGTTCAATACAATTGTCCAATTTGTATTTTAATCCTCCTTCAATGCAATTGCAAATTATTTTAAATCCCTCACATTTATTATTAGATCATTTTAATCCACTTCAATGAAGTCCTTTCCTGTCTAATCCAATTTAACATAGTTGGCGTTCCTATTTAAACCATTTAATACAATTTAAATCCTAAGTAAATTTAATATAGTTTAATATAATTATTTTGGGTTTAGTTTTAATCTAGTCTGATAATGTTTTAATTCTGTTTAGTTTCAATCCAGTCTAATATTATTTCAATCTTGTTTAGTTTAAATCCACTTCAATAGCATTTTAATCTTGCTTAGTTTTAATCTAGTCTTATCCTATAATTTTAATCTAGTCTCACACTATTTTAATCCTTTTACCTTTAATCCGCTATAATACTATTTTAATCCTTTTTACTTTTAATATACTCTAATTAATACTAGTTTAATCTTTTTTGCTTTTAATCCACCCTAATAGTATTTTAATCCACTCTAATACCTTTTTAATCCTTTTTACTTTTAGTACACTGGTCAGTTATGCTGCTTTTCTAGATGAAAAACCTTAGCTTCTGGAAGATAAAACTAAAGCCAATTGGAAGCTTCCGGGTTGAGATTATTAACTTATAGATTAAGTTGATTTGGAATGATCCGGATTGAAAAATATATCGCTATTGGTCTTTGTTAAGGCACCAAAAAGGCAGAAGAAGGATGGATTGCAGATTCAAGCGGAAATTTTCTCCCAGCAAATTACTCATGGGGAGTCTGGACACGTTGGTTCAATAACTTCCCATTGCAAATTGAAGGTTGCGGATCTCTACTACGAATAGATCATTCCACATCATCCCAGAGTATGCAACTGGACTGAGCTCTAGTGACTGAGAAGGCCACCGCAGTAAGCTGAATTCAATCTCATGTTCCTAGAACCAGTTCTCTACAATTCTGACCTGGTGACACGGTCCGCATCCTATTGGAAGAATTCATTCTTAGACACTGAAGCCATGAAACTACATCAGAATGCTTGTATATTACTGATATCAAGGGGACCCAATGTGCACCACGAAAACACTTCCCACACAATTACACCAGCGTTTATTATTGACATCTGGTAGGATGGACCATGGACTCGTGATGTTTTCACCATAACCTGGTCATCCATGCATGAAACAGCAGACCCTGAGATCTGTCAGATCAGTTAATGTTTTTCCAATCCTCCACTGTCCAGTGTTGATGTCCTGAGCCCACTGTAACCGTACACCGCCTTGTTTTTTGCTGAGAGGAATGGAACCAGGTTCGGTCGTCGGCTGAGATACTGCATCATACCACGTTCAAAATCACTTAAATATTTCGTCTTCTCCAAACTGCTCCCATACAGGATCCCTACGTATCCATCTTCATATTTCACGGTATGAACACGTGATGCTGTTAGTGAAGAAACCTTCCATTTCATGAATAGATGTATCTGATAAAGTGGTCACTCAGTATACTTCCATTCGGTGTTCTACGTGTTGGCGGATGCTAAGGATGGCTGATCACTGATGCTGAAATTGGTAAAGCCAGGCTGAGATCAGGAGAGAACACCTCATCCACTCCCCTTAACAACCATCTTGAAGTAGTAACACATACTTGGCAGTAATCCGAGTGTGTGGACCCACTGAATTCCATTAATGTTACATTACATTCCGGTGCTGGCTCTTATCCACACGAGATTGCGCAGTGAGTTACTGTCAATATTTGGTATCGAGTTCCGGGCGGGCAGATGTGGCGCCACTGTTTGAAGAACTCCATTGCAATCAAATGAAAATCAACTTTCACTGGAAATTGCGAACAGCCAACATCCTTTAACACTAACCAACACGGTCTTTGTAAGTTGATTAAATAAACTCTTCTTCATTTAAGGAGTTTAGAAATAAGACCTCCAAGCAGAGAAAATAGCAACTTTTTTTTATTTTCTCTCTTTTTTTTGTGCGTATATGTTTGAATACTTATCACTAAATATCTCTTGGCACTGCAAAACGTAGATGCGAGATAATATTTCAAATAAATGCAAGTTCATCTCGGGAAAAACCCATATTACGCAGCGCAGCAGTCAATGATGTATTTAATCTGTTCTCGATAATAATCCTTTATAAATATATCGATAAATAGGAGTCCCTCTAATGAGATGGTTACCATGGAAACCGCTGTCCATACAGATGCGAGATATTTCAAATAAATGCAAGCTCATCTCGGGAAAAACCCATATTACGCAGCGCACTACTAAATGACGCATTTACTCTGTTGCCATAATTATTACAGTTTGAAAATGGAAGAAGGTTATCAAATTGTAGCAGTGTGCTTAATGATTTTGTAATAACTGAGAGCAAAGTGGAGGAGAAATTGTTGAAGTTAAACATAAGAAAGGCACCTGGGGTGGATGGGATCTATCCAGTTATTTTAAAGGAGGCGGCAAAGCAACTAAGCAAACCCTTAGCCATAATTATGAGAGCATCCTTGGACTCAGGGGAGGTTCCCACGGACTGGAGATGTGCAAATGTGTCCCCAATTCACAAAGGTGGATCGAAGGGTGACAAGAGTAATTACAGACCAGTTAGTTTAACTTCTGTTCCGGGTAAAATAATGGAGTCACTGGTTAAAGATGCATTGCAGGATCATCTAGACAAGACTGCAGCAATAATTCAAACACAGCATGGGTTTGTTAAGGGAAAGTCTTGTCTGACAAATTTGATTGGTTATTATGATGTGGTCACAAAGGAACTGGATGCGAAAAATAATTTTGATATCATATACTTGGATTTCAGGAAAGCTTTTGACACTGTTGCGCATGGAAGACTACTGTACAAATTGGAGCAGAATGGTATTAAGGGTAAGTTGCTACAATGGATAAAAGGATGGTTAAGTGGGAGAAGACAGAGGGTGGTAATCAATGGGTGCTGCTCTTCATGGACTAATGTTATTAGTGGAGTCCCACAGGGTTCGGTGTTGGGTCCACTGTTGTTTTGTGTATTTATCAATGATATTGATGAAGGTATATCAGGCTTAATGTCGAAGTTTGCAGATGACACAAAGGTTGGCAGGGTTGTTAATGACAGTAATGGCAGTGTGCTACTGCAACAGGATCTAGATAATTTGGGCAGATGGGCTAAGAAGTGGCAACTGAAGTTCAACCTTGACAAATGCAAAGTACTGCATATGGGTAGAAGTAACCCCAGAGAAACGTACCAACTGTGTGGTACTACACTTAAGGTGGTAGAAAATGAAAAAGACCTGGGAGTAATTGTGCAGTCAGATATGAAGTTTTCTGAGCAATGCAGACAGGCTGCTAGGGCAGGTCATGGGGTTTTGTCAATGATATATAGGAATTTTGCTAGCAGGGAAAAGGAGGTGATTGTCCCTCTGTATAAGGCAATGGTCAGGCCACGCCTTGAGTACTGCGTACAGGTCTGGAGGCCTCATTTTAGGAAGGATGTAGATTTGCT
The DNA here is from genome assembly GCF_048544385.1 of Mastigoproctus giganteus. Classification (NCBI taxonomy): domain Eukaryota; kingdom Metazoa; phylum Arthropoda; class Arachnida; order Uropygi; family Thelyphonidae; genus Mastigoproctus; species Mastigoproctus giganteus. The sequence continues at coordinate 186,143,722 of NC_143584.1, read as the reverse complement.
TGAGCGTGTACAGAGAAGAGCAACACGATTGGTGAGGGGAATGAAGGGATTCTCTTACCAAGAGAGGCTTAAGTTCTGCAAATTGCAGTGGCTGGAGACTAGGCACCTGCGCGGTGATCTGATTGAGGTCTATAAGGCCTTGAATGGGTTGAGCACGCTGAATTCTGATGGGATCCTTCCACTTGTTCAGATTACGAACCTACGGGGACATAAGTTCAAATTAAGAAAGGACAGATGTAGAATAGATGTGCGGAAATTTGCCTTTAGCCAGCGGGTGGTTAATTGCTGGAACAAACTTCCATCTGTCGTTGTGGAAGTTGATAGGTTAAATAAATTTAAGGAGGAACTGGACAGGCATTTGGAGGGAATGGCGTGATGATTTTTTTTTTTTTTTTTTTTTTTTGGCTGATGCTGCATAAGCTCCTACACTTGCTTTCTTGCATCATGTGCCACTACTACTACTACTACTACTACTACCTCGGTAATAATCTTTTGCAAATTCATTGATACATAGGAGTCCTTCTAATGAGATGGTAACCATGGAAACTGCTGTCCAGATGTTGGCCTAATCACAATAATGACTAGCAATATAGGGAAATGCAGTTCACATTTATACATTCGTTGCTAAATTAATAACGTATGCTCGTGCTTTTAATAAATACGCGTTTTAAAGTAGTGCAGGATGTTTAGAAATAATGAGGGTGGAGCTCCTAATTAATAGGTAAGAAATAGAAGTCGCAGGATCATGTTAATATGATCTGTGTTCTGTAAATCCTTGATGTGTGAAAGGTAACTCAATACAGAGCATCTTAGGAATGGTATTCAGCTTGGAATCGCTAATGAATTGGCGCTTGTGACTGTTTCTTTCTTCTAGATGGAAACTGATGCGTTCTTTGTACTCAGTGGATATGCTATGCCCTCAGTGATTAATTAACTGACATTTATCCCGGAAAAGAAACAGAATCTTCTTAAATTCATACAAAGACACGTTTTATGTTGTAAACACACATTCCCAGATGGTCCTTTTAAGAAAGATGCATTTTGGAGGTGATGTTTTTAGGTGGATGATCTCATTAAAATAAGCTCAAATACCAGTATGTATTTCTCAGACGACACAACGTGGAAAATTTGAATTGTTGAGATGTGGCAAAGGGGGAATGTTCAAATTGTAGTATTAAACTTGAGTGGTGGTGGTGTGCATCTTAAAGAAAAAAAAAAGATGAAAAATAAGTTTCTTTATTAAGTACCGAATATAAATTGGGTGATAACTGGATGACAGCTTTGTAATTTGGTTATTCAAAAGCATCTGAGGTCTGGGATCCATTAAAGAATCAAGAATCTCTGTTTTGCTCAGGGAATTTGAAATGCTTTTGTTGTTGACTGATAAAAAGGCTATCAATCCTAATTGAGTGAACAGAGAAATCAAAGAAGCCTTTTACCATAAGGGATTCAAAAATAAAATAATAATAAGTAGTAAAATACCAGCTAATTAGATGTATAATAAACAGAAGTACCAACTTGTTATCTATACATCTAGTAGAGTGTTGTACCACCGATGACCAGAGTCAATAAAGTACTGCAATGTGACATGAATCCTGGACCACATTTAACCAAATTATCCTTAATTACTAGACAGACGTGGGCTGAAGATTCTGCTGATGAACACACCTTTCCAACTGATTCCACAGATGCTCAATGGATTGAAATCCAAAGATTGAACTGTCCAGGACAGATCCTGAGGTCCTCATCGTGTTCTTCAAACCCCTCCATCATATATTTGGAATGGCGGATAATCGCATGTCATCTTTAAATAAATATTAGTGTACATAGGGGTAAACATACAATATAATGTTGGTGGATGTGTCCACAACTATGTTCCAATAAGCTGTGGTGTTCACAGTGCCCTCGAAGGATCAGGGAACCATGGTTATGCCACGAGGCACATTCTACATCATTACATCTCCAGTTCTGTGTAGGTACATAACGGGGCGATTGCTTTGGCACCAGTCGGACCAAGTGACTTGCCTCCAGCCTTCTATGTGGCATGGAGTCAAGAAAATCAAAGAACGTGCCACCAGAACTTGATTAAAGATTCTGGTGCCACGAGAAGAATCTTTACGTGGTCATTTGTATCTCTACATCAAAATAACTGGAAGTTTATAAGATTTAGAAGTTCTGTTCAACTGTTAAATCTTCCAAATGGGCTGACAGTGTTTAGATACTGAAGTTAAATGGAATTATGGGATCGTACATCGTTGAATTAGCATTTTGGGACAGTCAATATTTTGGGTCGTGGACACCAAGAGACATTTTATTTATATCTTTGACATTTTTATTAATGATTAAGAATTGTAGAGAACGGAAACCATCTTTCTAAATCTGTCGGTTAGAAATATTTGCAGCCGAAGATGATTGCTCATTGCTCAATAAATAACAGGGACAATGTTTATTATTTATTAAATTCGAATCTTCAGACGTTGAAGTGTCATTATGATATATAAATAAATTAAATGGTCTCCCGCCAAAGATAAGGACCAGAGTGAGATATTCATTAATTACTATAATACCGAAGAATGACTTCAACTAAAAGGAGTAATAGCACTCGTTGTGAACTCAATAATTAATGGATTGTTCTCTGTGTGTGAAAGGCGATGCAATATTTTTCTAACTTTTCATTAGCGAACGTTTCGAGTGTGCACAACACCCAAAATAGGTGGTAATTAGGACGCTTGGCAGATATCACTAACACGCAAACTCACCAAGACAGGGAGAATATCTCTTGCACGTGCGTGTCCGCTGATAATGTTGACACCGAAGTGCTGGTCTCGATAGATAAAACGGAGGAGGACACTTAGTTGAATAACCAAAACAATTTGAGTTAACAAACAATCGGAAGATGGAAGGTACTTCGTGAGGACATTAATCGTCCAGAATAAGGACAATCTGTTAATGTCTTTTAAAGTCGTTGGTATAAACTAGATGGAAGAGTACAGGTTCCTTTCAGTGTTTCTGATGAGTTAATGGTGTAATATTAAATAATGGGCCTAAAGAAGAACCTTGTGGTGCATCTATGTTTATCTAAAATCTCTGTATCCGTGGATTAATTTTTGAAATGAAAGATCTTCACCCTGGACACCAGGGTGAAGATCTTTCATATATTTCTTCATATATCTTTCTAATATATTCGTAACCAGTATACCCAAAAGCATTAAGAAGCAACAAGTCTGAAGATAAAATTCTTCTTAAAAGAGAAGAATCTTTCCTTATATTATTATAAAATTTCTCGAAGTGAAAGGAAAGATTCAAAAATTTAACAAATTACCAGTATTTTAGAATATCCAAAGAGTCAAAGCGATTGGTAATTCTCAACCTCTCCGATTAGTTGAAACTTAGGGTATAGCCAATTCTTACTTTGTAAGAAAACTTTAAGACTCCAGTGATTTAATGGAAAATGTTATTGAATACATTTTGAATTTTTCCAATTAAAACAGATGCATTTCCAGTTTAAAATTTATATAATTATACCAAAGATACATCCTGGAATATAAAATTCAATTAAATCCGCTTCTTCTCCAAATGCATCCTAAAAATTAAAAGGAAAAGATTCGGAATTCTTATTAGAATTACAAAATTATCTATTTCGTATTGTATTTACAGTCCTTAATTATTTGGCTTTGGGAAATCTCATTTGAAGGAGTGGACTATGACAAATTGATCGAATTTCTACTCCTATTTTCATTAGACCAATCAATGTAGAGTAACCCAAGATATAAGGTCGTTATTCGCTGTCAGAAAGTTCGAAGAAAGACTCCACTTCCCAACCTCGCTTACCCAACGAAAGAGAAACTAATTAAAGCCTGCCAACTGTGATAGAAAGATGGTTGGAGAAAAACAACACCGTTACCCGGAGTTGCCAAATATCTCCCAACTGAAGATATCGTAGACATGTGGCTCAATCAGGTTTTTCTCTGGGTGGATAAAGACACCGAGCAGAAAGGCATCACCGCCTGAATTTCATTAGCCGGACTGGATGCGGGGAACATGACAGCAGCATCCTGTTCGTAGGTCGTTAATGACAACGGACGTTTGCAAGTAGGGAATGTCACTAACATTTAGTGTCACGTCTTGCGAACAACCGACCAAACTCCGATTCTAAGCAGAAGAATCCGGTTGTAGGTTAATGAGAGCGACTGAAATAATATGACAAACTTTTTTTTTTATTGCTGTTAGAGAAGATCGTGCTCGCTTATTAGTTTAGCATCTGGTGGCTAGAGCTTAAAGAAATTAACCAACTTCAGATAACGTAGAAAGTGAATTAGGTGGGAGGAATGAAATCTTCGCCAACTGTGGGAGGAAACAATGGTGCACCTTGCTAAAGGAAGCTATTAACCGAAAGTGCATTTGGTGACCTTCAGTTATATGAAGGTCATTGAAAATTCACCATCTTCCAGCATGGCTGCTATTGAAATTTTACACAATAGAATGTGCTAGAAGATCGTTGGAGCTGTTGGCGATCTTCTAGCACGACCTTGACTCTATTTTGAGATCGTTCTTGGATGTCCCTAATAAGAAGTTGTTTTTTTTTTAAATACTTTGAGTCAGACAATGCACAGAAAGTAGTCGTTGACCTTCACTAGTATGAAGATCATTAAAATTGTTCAGCATATCCCATTTTAGAGCCTTAAAAATAAATTCATAATCAACCAATAATATCTTTCTTAAATGGAGTTAAGTAGGCAGTTAACGGAAAATGAACATTGACCTTCATTAGTATGAAGGTCATTAAACCCATTCACCTTCATTAGCATGAAGGTCATTAAACCTATTGACCTTCATTAGCATGAAGGTCATTAAACCCATTGACCGTATCCAAGCATGATTTGACTATGTTTGGTTAGTGTTCTCAAATAAGATTATAACATTTGGCAATGCATAAGTGCCATGCGGTGAAGCCACATTTAAAGGATGATTATTTAGAGGATGGAGTGAAGGATTTATAGGAAAAAGATGACGACTTAAAGGATGTAGGGTGAACATTTCAAGGGTGAATATTTAAAGGTTGAAGGATTTAAAGGAAAAATATGAGGATTTAAAGGATGAAAGGTGAGCATTTAATGGGTGAATATTCAGAGGATGAAGATGAATTATTTAAAGGAAAAATATAAGGATTTAAAGTATGTAGGGTGAATATTTCAAGGGTGAATATTTTGAGGAAGAAGATGAAGGATTTAAAGGAAAAAGATGAGCATTGAAAGGATGAAGATGAAGGATTTAAACGAAAGATATGATTTTAAAGGATGAAGTTGAAGAATTTTAAAGGATAAAGATGTTTAAAGGATGAAGTGAATCTTCAGAGGATGAAGATGGTGATTTAAAGGATGAAGTGAATCTTCAGATGATGAAGATGAAGATTTAAAGGATGAAGTGAATCTTCAGAGGATGAAGATGAAGATTTAAAGGATGAAGATACTTACACAAACATCGTGTCTTTTAAAACTATAATAATCCTATGCCATTATTAATAACACTAGGACGTACTATAAGGAGCACTATATATCAACACCAAGAGTTGATTCGGTATTGCACTACGTCATAGCAGCATTGTCTACTTTATGTTTGCTATTAGAGAAAAAAAACATACAAATAAGCTGTTGGCAGTGAAATATCCTCACATTCTCTAGCATAAGGGTGTGTTTCTCAAGGGTGTCGTGTGACCGCTAAAGATGCTTTCGATCGAACAGCCTGCAGAGCCATTTAAAATGCATTTTAGCCCACACCGAAACTTTTATTTAAGGGAAGGGGAAAAAACCACTTCGGAAAAATGACTTGTCAAGATCTTTACTGACAGAGAACTATCTGGTGTCTTAGAGAAAGGTGCACTTTATCAAGTTTGCTATCTATAGAGAGGATGTCTGTGTTATAAGCATCCACGATCTCTGTTGCATTAATCAGCCTTTGCTCGTGGGAAATTAAAACGCGTGTATTTACCATAATGCGTTGCATGAACCTCACGTCAGCTTAACACTGATGTCAACAAAAACTTGGGGTGGGTTATCGGAAAACCGTTTTTTCATAAAGTTGGCGCTTACGGCATTAACAAAAAAACGGCGATTATTGGTTGACGGACGCGCGGATGTTGCTGGCATCTTGGAAAAACCGGCTGAGATAAATTAGAGTGGATTGTAGAAGACTTCCTTAAATCTTCTCGCGAAAGTTTAAAGGTGATTTGCATTCTGTCAAATAGCTCTCAAGGTCTGCATCTCTTCCTTTTCTCTTCTCTTCTCTCTTTCACACCACCAATTACAAGACCAGTCAGATGACACGCACAGATACTTATGCAAACAGATACTGTTTAATGTTATGGCCGATAACAACTGATTATCTAATCACTGCGTCGTGTGGATCACATTCTACCCTCCCCCCTCTCCACAATTTTCCTTGGTATTGCAGCGCTGCATCTTTGTATCTTTAATGGCACTTGATCCCGCTGTCCCGATGCTTACAACAGCTGCCATGTGGTCGAGCAGAAAGAGCCAGCTGTTTCCTCTTGCCCATATGGCTGTTAAGCATCTGAAAATATCCATCTTGGAAAGCATCGTCCGTATAAATTCAACTCCCTAATCGATAAACTTCGAACTTCAGGTTTCGTTCAGAATGTGGCCACAAAATACGTGTCTTTGTGGAAAATAAAATCGGAAAGTGAATTGTACACAATGGGGAGGATTGGACTCCTTTCCCTTTTGACAAATGGCATCACGGTTCGAGGACACACTCGTTTTAAATGTTTATTTAGACATTTAAAAAACGGGTTCTTGTAAGCGAGTCGGTTAACCATCTACAGATGGACGACCTACTCGATGGATAAATATTAAATTAATTTTATTCAATTTAAACCATTTAAATTGAAATTAAATTTTCCTCCCATGATGCTGACGACAACTATTTCCAATTTAACATCGAACTTTTTTTCTTGTTGTCATCAAACGAGGGGATGTCTAGAGGGAGAGAATTTAGAAGTACCAGTACACAAGCGAATAAAATATTCACTTCACTTGTACTCCCTTTGCATCCATGATTTATCAGAAGACGTTGGAAACGAATACAGCGCAGTTCCTCAAAGTCGCTTTCATAATGGGGCCTGAGGGTGGTGAACCATGCAGCAAGAAGTATGGTATGCAAAATGTATGAGAGAGAGAGAGAGAGAGAGAGAGAGAGAGAGAGAGAGAGAGAGAGAGAGAGAGAGAGAGAGAGCGGCTACACCATCCACCCTTCAAAGAAGGATATTTATCTATCAGTAGCCAATATCGCTTGTCGTAGGATAACCACGCCACCGAAAGAGCCGAAGGTTGAACTGTGGCCATGCACTAGGATCGTATGACCGATGCTTTGTCGACTGACAAAGTCGTTTCCTCCGGGAGGGGGGTGGTGGAATGGGGAGATGGAAAGGGGGAAGAAACTCCAACCTCATCATATAAGATCGCGAAGAGATACTGGAATGTTCGACGTTGCTAAGATGCCGAGTCTGTAACACGTTTGAGAATTACGAGCTTGCCCCCACATGGGGGGGGGGTTCTTCACCGTTTTCTAGGAACTCAGACACGAGATTACAAAGCAGGGATGGCCTGTGGGATTGACGATTCGCCTTGATGGCAAACAGGATTCGTTGAAGAAACGATATGGCTAGCAGAATGATTTCCTAGGAGACCGAATTGTTGTGTTTGGGGATGGGGGTGGGGGATGATGTGTGTGTGCGCGCGCATGCGGGCTTCGTTCTTCTCCCAAGAAGAATAGAATTAATATAAATTGCACATCTAGATTTGCTGTAATTGAGAATGAAAGATTCGATTGATTTTTTTTAAACATCAGAAGAAACCGGATATTAATTCTGTACATTTTTCTCGCTATACACTTGAAACATATTTTAAACTTTTGAAAGATCTTTCTAAGCGATATCACAGCCATTGAAACCTCAAAGACAAAATAAAAAAAAAGGAAAGAAAGAGAGAAAAAAATACCACACTTTACCGATAAAAGATAAATCCAAGAAGTTAAAAGAAGCTCTGGTTGTCAGCAGTTTATCCGATTTTCCAGCTCCCGGATGCTGTCTGTGAAAAGTGGCAAGTTGACAGCTGATGGGATTACGTGTCCAAGTCAGTGAAGATTCTTTATCAGCTTTTAGCCACTCCGATGTATTAAGATAGAAAGTCAAGTAATCAAATTAATGCGTTGTCAATCACGTGAAATATGCAAATGAATGACACGCCTCCATCCAGCCTTCTTTCCTCCTTCTGTAACCTTCAGAATTCATCTATCGCTCAAATAACCTCCTCGAGTTTATTGTTAACCAAGATATTCAGGTTGGGTATTAGCACGAGACATGGTCAGACATTATGTTAAGATGCGCGCAAGAATATTGGTACAATCGTGCAGTTATTTCAAAGTAAATCTCAAATGTCTTCAGGATGGATATCAAAGGTAAGGACATGGTCCATTAATATCCACCGAGTTCTCCAATCATTGCTGGAAGACGCAAAGTTTTTCATCCAGATCACGCTGGATGAAAAACTCGAATTTCCAGGAAGAAGAAACCATCCTCATTGGATACCATCTTGGAATCTTTGTTTCAGAAACCCACGCGGGTCTTTCGAACCTTCAAATCTGTAAAAGGATTTGCTATTAATGACTTAAGTGGTCTTTTAAAGCGCGCGTGTTTATGCCAGTATTATCCAAAATGCTTTGCAATGGATGTGATTTATCGCTGGGAGTCTTTCGCCTCCAATATGAAATCCTCCTTAAGTGACTTGCCAATTAAAGAGAAGAAGAAGAAAAAAGAAGTTTCCTCGATCCGTTTTAATACCACACAAAACTTATTCAGAATTTCCAAAAATATTTCAACAATTCTAAGCTAATTACTCAGCGCTAATTTATGTATCCGAGAATTATTTATTATCTCGAAGTCAGAATTAATTACTCCTGGCTAAAATTAATTACAATTTTGTTTCAAGGTTCTCCTTAATAGGAGAGTTGGAGGGGGGGAGGTTGCTCTAATGCGCTACGTAAGAAACCAAAAACATCTTTGAGAGCAAGAATTCAGTTGAATATTTTCAACTCCTTTGATACAACCTTTCGTTCTATTTTTTTTCTCCTTAAGACAAGGAGGGATATTGTACAAATGTAGAGAATTTATGCGTCATCCTGTTTCCAGGCACTTCAGGAATGCGGTGACAACACCAGGTCGATTGGAGTAAATATTCCTGTCATTATAAGACGATCTCGGGTTTGCTCTAGTTTTTTCCCTTCTTCGTTCTCTCTCTGCTTTTTATTGCGGGGCCCATTAGGTGACAGTTACAGAGGACTATGATTAATGCCACTGGCGTTTATTATGTCTCTGTAGCATTCATCTTCCATCGCAACCATGGCTGTTGAGCGCATCGATTTTTGGTCCACATCTCTCTCACTTTCTTACCTTCCATTTTCTTTCGGCCCATCGCGTTGCTAATAACCAAAAATTATGGTGGATTAGGTAACCCGGCTAGTATTTCATGTGGCAACAGGGGAAGCGTTGAAACACAATCTATTACTTTCTCTTTCTCTCCATCTATCCAGACATTCGTATTATTCATCTTCAAGGAGGGGCGCTTGATTTGGGAAGATGACACAACAACAAAGATGGGAAGATATCCAGTTAAGAGAGTTTTTTTTTTTTTTTTTTTTTTGTTTCTAACGTCTTGAGAAATAAGGTTAAATTCTTTTAAGACGCCAAGGTTTTAAAAGTGGAAATATTCTTCGTTGGAATATTGGTTTGACATTTCTTCATCTTCTTCTTCTTCTGGAGCATTTTTCCGATGCAATTGCTGAAAAGAAATTGCACTGTAATCCCCGCATGATGAGACATTCACGAACTTATTTTTAGCATCCGCATACGTTTGTAGGATGCACTTTCATTTAGAATGCTTCAGAATGTAATGAAAATGCTGAGAATAGAGAGATAAACGAAGAAACGTGCAGAGAATAGATATAATAAATAGATAGATACAAAAATCGGCATGAAGAGAGAAAACAGTGATATTATAGATAAATGTACTTTATAAAATCGAATAGAATTTTAAGAAATGCTACTTTAACCTCTTACAGTACACGCATTATGTTATGATGTACAGTAGTGCTCAAAAAAATTGCATCTCCTCATTCTTTAGGTTTTTTTGTCCTTATAGTAGCAACTAATCTTTTGGAAATAGCTGAAAGAAAATAACGATATTTCGTTGGCCCCTCCCCTTGTTTGGATAACTGCTGGACATTGTTGTGACATCGACTAAGGTTCTGGATGGATTCCTGGGAAATCTCATGGTACCAAACACGGACTAATATCTCCTGCAACCCTCTAAATGTTTTGTTTCTTTTGCATTACTCAAACTCCCATTTTTCTCCAACGTTGGATTGAGGTCTGGACTGTTTCAAGGCCACGTTATTGCGCGAATTCATTTATCCTTCAACCATCCACTGCAGGGTGAAAGACTCCTCAACGATCCATGTTGAGGGAAATGGCCATAATCTGCCACTCTGATCCAGTGAACCACGGTCTACTCAAGGAGCGTGCGCTATTGCATTCCCGCTCATGACCACTCGGCTACGGAGGCCGTTTCATTCACCATCCCTTAGTGATCTCTAATTGTGGGAGGTAATTTTGTCTCAAGAATGTCCTTGTACGCATCAGCATTCATCATATCTTTCAGAAATTCAAGGCGAACTCCTCTATGTGAAATACAGTCCCATGGCATTTGAGTTGCAGAATGCTTCACTGTGGGGATGACCCAGAGGGAAATTAATCTTCTCTTCTTCGTCTAAGAGTCTGTTGGCCATTCGAACCATGCAAGTTGATTCACCAGAGAAAATAACACATTTTCACCGATCTTCAGTCCAAAGTGTGGTGTCACGGTATGGGATATATTCTGTTGGTAAGGACTTAGTCCTTCAACGTGCAATGTTTCCTTTTTACCAGGATCGCAATGGATTCTTTCAAGACCATCCACAATGAAAAAAATGAATCTTATTGTTCCAGGAACGTCTTCAAGATCGTCAACATCTACTCTGACTGCCTAATTCTCCAGATCTGAATCCAATTTAGAAAGTCTATTGGAAAGACATCAGACAGCATCCATGCCACAACGTGTACGGACTGGAATTAGGGTAAAAGGTAATCCAGTAATCCAACTAGATGGTGAATAAAAACTTCTAATTTTTTGGTCATTGAGTGTAGATGCCGTCGCCAGTAGATGGCGTTGGCGCTGGAAAGATAGATTCAAGTCGTATTTAGATAGAAGGAAACATCAATGAACTTTTTTTTTTTACAACCAGGCCGAGATAGGTGGTCTCAGGGAAAGAGTACGTGGCTTCTCCCTTCTGGAAACTGTTGGTTTGTTATCCAGCAAGCAGACAAACCAACCACGGAACACACAATCCACAGATAGAATTTAATGATGCCCCGAATGCATTAAACTTAATATTACCACTCTGTTCAATTCTCCAGTAGTGATTTAGGCTTCATACAGGTCCTGGAAGTTAGCTGAACACGACCTCTTGTGTGGAAATACCTAATGCGCAGAGGCGAACTTGGTACCAGGAAATCAGCTCGCTCGTGTACTGTATGTGCTTGCATTTTGAACCGAGATAATGCTATAACAGAGAATTGGCCAATATTCGGAGGGGCAATCAATCATTCTGTTTACAGTGTGCTCCTCTCTCTCTCTCTCTCTTCCCTCCATACCATTCTGAAGTTCAGCTCTTGATGAAGATATATGATACTTTGGGTTGAATATCTTCACTTTTCCCACTCTTCCCCGTTGTTTCTCAAAGACTGAGTGCATATTCAATGGACTCTTCTAACTCCCAAGCTACTTTCCAAATTCCGAGCTGAATCACCAATTACTGTCTTCTATCCAACCACCCTAACTTTGCCAGCACATTTTTAAAAGCAACACCGACCTAAAAGTTTAAACCCATCTGTTGTTTCAGTAACAGCGAAGGAAAGAAAAATAGAATGTGGAAAAAGTTATTCAATAACGCCGGTAATAACTTAAATATACTAAAATCCATCGGTGTCTAGCCATCCACCCGCATTGTATCCACTTTGTCCAAAGGTTTCCTAGCCAGATGAAAGAAACAAAAGTAACTCTTTAGCATGTCCTAACATGTATTATTTTAACAATTTAACACGAATTTTAATAACAATTTAAAAATTCTAAAATCCACCGGAGTCTAGTCATCCATTCACCTTTTATCACGTTTGATCCAAAGGTATTCTAGTCTGATTAAAGGAAAAGAACTTGTTCTTTTTATCATGTTGAATTGTATTATTATAATACAATTCAGTACGTATTGATATAACAATTTAAATAGACTAAAATCCATCGGTGTCTAGCCACCCATCACCGTTGTATCACTGTTTGTCGAAAAGTATTCTAGTCGACACAAAGAAAAGTGGCTCTTTGGCGTGTTTTAACAACTTAACATGCATTTTAAAGCGATTTAAATATACTAAAATCCAGATTTAAATATACTATATAATAAAAGTCAGTGTCTAGCCATCCACTAGCCTGTTTTTTTTTTTTTGTTTTTTTTCACTCTTTGCTCAAAGGTGTCCTATTCTAATAAAAAGAACAAAAATAGTTTTTTTTTTAAAATTGCAATAATTATGAGTGAGTAATATTCCTGGCCCAGTGGTCAGTTTTAAAGAAATCCATTGAAATACCGAGCTTGTAATTTTAAACTTTCCTTTGACTGATAATTTTTCATTAGAAATAGTCTGAGGATGACCCATCTTGTTGTGAACAACGTAATGCGAAAAAAAACGAAAACAAACATTTTAAGTGAATTTGACAAATGAGGGCTTCGCTGAAGAAGCACTTCAGCTTTCGCCGGACCTAGGTATCGACAACACTTCTCTTTGAGAGACTAATTAGAAGCATGTTTGTTTGAATCTTTCAAATGTTCAGTTGCGTTGTTTTCAAGAAATCACTTCTTGGAAGACACTCGATCAAGAAGAAATTCTTTTCGATTGTCGTACTTCACAATAAACCCCTTGGCTACATTCCGACGACAGTAAATCCAGTCATTATCCCCAAATCTATCGAAGCAATCAAAGACTCGGAACCATCCTTGAAAGTTGTCTTTGTTCTTGAGGAAGGGGGAGGAGCGAATTCTTATTTTCTAGACTTCATGATATTCCCTATCTCCAGAATCGATCACCAAAAAGAAACAGAAAGCAAAAGTTTTGTTGTTGTTGTTTATTATCCAATAACACCGTGTACTTCACCAAGATGGTTGTCCCAGGAATAGGCAGGCTGGTTAGATCTATTTTGATAAATGGAATACGTTTCCACATCAGGAAGACGAATCCTTAAATGACGAAGTGAGGGATTACTGTGAGAGATTCGAGATAGACCACAAAAGAAATAAACTTCGTTGAGTTGTTTTGAGAGAGAGATGTCATCTACCGAATGGGACCTTTTTTTCCTCTTCAATTTTGCAGTTGCTCCGGACTCTATATAAGATGGACGATTTTATCAATGGCCAGCTTGTAAGAAGATGCTTATCACGTGCACAATGGTCCCCGTCCTCTACTACTGTGATATTGGTAGGTAAATGGGCACTTGGGCTGCCAGAGTAAGATTTTCATCACTTCTGTTTTAGGTCTTTCAGAAAAAAAAAGGCAATTCAGTATTTCGGGCATTGAGCTGCAAGGAAAGGTGAGACTCCTCTCGAAGGTTTTAGTGTCAATTTTATTTCCAGCATATGTTTTGTTGGTCCCTTGGAAGCTTTTAAGAGTAATTGTGATTCCACATTCCCCCAGTTTCCCGCCCCAGAGAAACACTGATAAATTTGGAACGGTAGCTCCAATCCTTTCAAATAGGACTTCTTTACCTGGGCCTGATCCCCGCTACACCGATCCCACTTCATTGCTACTCATCATATGGCGAGGCGTTGGTAAATCTTTTAACTCTCTTAACTTTGTTTCATGTTTATGCAAATCAGGTGTCCATAAAACAGCCTGATCTCGGACCATCTACATTTCATCTCTGAAATACAGAGTCACATTGTTTGAGAATCCTGTTTGAGGCCGTCCTCGTATCACCTCCACTTAAGATGATCGTAAATTAACCCTGACTGCGAAGTATCACCGACTCACATCCGGACATCTTGCTGGAACAGCTTGATTTATTATTTGTTCCTTAACTTTTGAACACCAGTGTATATTATTCATTATATATTTTGTAGGACATGGAAACGGCAATTATTTAGGGTAAAAGAAACTATGAGACCCCAAACCCAATAAATACATCACCACAACGCCCACAGAAGTTAGGTTTAAGCCTATCAAGACACCCGATTAACCTCGAACCCAAAATAAAGCTGAAAATAAAACTTAGGATGCCATTTCTTTGATTGTGATCCATTCAGCTTTTCCCGTGGACCCCAAATATCTCCAAATGAGTTTTTATGTGCCAACTGCGTTCTTATCGGGAGGCAATTCAAAACAGCTGTCATTTCTGAAGATTTTTTTTGAGCAGTTGATGGAAAGAAGAGTGCAGATTCAGCAGGAAAGCGTACGAGCAAAGCGGTCCAAACTGTCTTCAGACGTTAGATAATGTCGAGACCACTTGAACTTATCGTTCATTCGCACGTGAGGCTGGTAATGCTGTCGGCTGTCACTCGAGCCCAGCACTAATACTGGACTCATTGACCCAGTGGATGGAACACACGACTCTCTGTCACACATGGTTGGACATTTCATTAAACCAGACGTGTTTACTTTGATGTCGTTATGCGTTCTGGAAGATCGCCTTAATGGTATGCCTTTTCTATGAACGGACGTCCCTGCACCCCTTTAACCTCGCCGACATATTCTAAACAACCGAGCATCCTCATTCAAAAAAGATAATTATTTCGTAGTTCTAAAAATCGCCGCTAGAGGGATACCCCTTTAACCTCGCCGACATATTCCAAATAACCGAGCATCCTCATTAAAAATAAAAAAGGTAATTATTTCGTGGTTCTAACAATCTCCGCTAGATGGCGGTTCCCATTTAACCTCGCCGACATATTCTAAACGACCAAGCATCCTCATTCAAAAAAGATAATTATTTTGTAGTTCTAAAAATCGCCGCTAGAGGTACACCCCCTTTAACCTCGCCGACAATCTAAATGACCGAGCATCCTCATTAAAAATAAAAAAGGTAATTATTTCATGATTCTAGCAATCTCCACTAGATGGCGTTTCCCATACATGGGACACCCCATTTAACCTTGCTGACATATTCTAAACGATCGAGCATCCTCATTAAAAAAAAGGTAATTATTTCGTAGTTCTAAAATGTGCCGCTAGAGGGATACCCCTTTAACCTCGCCGACATATTCTAAATGACCCAGCACCCTCAATAAAAAAATGGTAATTATTTCGTAGTTCTAACAAATTCCTCTAGATGGCGTTCGCGTACAAGGGGTAATCCTTTAGCCTCGTCGACATCTTCTAAATGACTGAGCATCCTCATTAAAAAAAAAAGAAAACAAAAAGTAATTATTTCATAGTTCAAACAATCTCCACTAGATGGCGTTTCGCGCACAAGGGGGGGGATGGATATAAACCGGGATTTTTGTCTACACTGAGCGTTGTAGTTTGTAGTACGTTAAAGAAACATGTGATGTATCATGCGGAGCAATCCCCCTTCCTTCTCCCCAACCCCTTCTGCCCCCCTTCCCCCCTTAAGTCATAAACGTTTATCACCTTGTGGAAGACGCCAAATGACCCCACAGCTTTTATATAAGCAAAATGTAATGCGACAAATTAGACGCAACATTCCTCTTACGACATCGCCTATGTGGGGTCATTTGGCGGAGTCGTTATTCGGGAACGTTTTATCGGCTTGCACTTCTACCAGCGTAAAGTATTCAGCGAGTTCGTTTGGCGATGGGTGGAGGGGGGACGAGAATGAATTAAAAAGGGTTGGAGGAGGAGGAGGTGATTTTTAAAAGAAATTAAGGTTAATATCACCGAGTCTCTGGACAACCATAAATTGCTATAATAAGGTAGTTATTTCCCCGGAGAAACAGCTTGCAAAGGAATACGCCGGCCCTAACCGATTATAATATGAGCGCCATCTGGTGTCATATAGTAATCTAACAGTTTCTATTGATTATGTTCCAATGAGTTATAGATCACATTTATAGTTTAAAGTTTGGGAATTATTAATTTATTTTTAGAAAAAAAAATTCCGAATTAAAAAAAAAGGAAAAAGGGGGAAAAGGGGGGGGTTATGAACTTTTATACAATGTGATCGTATAAAAGAATGGCTTTTCCAGATGTCCCCGACAGATGACGTTCAATGACCCACTTTTGACGCTGTTGGTAGAGGCTATTTTTCCACACACACACAACCCAAAAAATATTTTTATTGCCAAAAGAAAAAAAAAAAAAAAAAAGAAAGAAAGAAAAAAAAACAACACATTAATGGTTCGATAAACCTTCGATTTCTACTTAGGTTCATTTCAGCAGACGAGAGCAAATAAATCTGTAAATTTCAGGCACTCAAATATTTTCATTGTTGCGTCAGCCAGCGCGCGAGAAATTTTAATTGTTGGAAATGTACCATTTTACGCCTAGCTTACGATTATTGTTAGCGCACCAAGCGTGCAATCTACAATACATTGTTGCAAGGTTGATTATTTAATCAGAGCGTGTCATAGTGCGCAGAACATGAGCAGAATCTCTAAATTGTACTTTTATGTACCGGTAATTAATAGCAGTTATTGGTGTAAGTAGTTTTTAGTGGTATTTTTCATCTTCTGCCATTAATTTTTTCTTCTTTCACTTTTTTACAAGGCGGCCTTTTTCAAAGTTTAAAATAAAAATCGATGTAGATCGATAAATACTTTTCTTTATTAGCGATTTCCTTTCGCCCATAGAGGGCGCAAGAATAATTAACGTGGCCTGCAGCATTCAAAATAAATCTGGGGGGTGGGGAGAGAGAGATAACCGTGGTTTTGGACAACTAACTTCTCTATTGAACGCACATAATCGGCGTCTGTTCTTAGGCTATTAAAGACGTATAGAAATATCCTTCCAAAAGATATTTTATCGCAGAAGATTGATAGACGCGCACATCAGACGATACATGTTGTGAAGGAGATGTAAGACGCTCTACAACATTGAAAGTGACGTTAATGCGCTTACATGATTCGCGCATTATCTGCTCATGAATACTTTAACCCCCCCCCCCTCCATGTTAGGCACAGATGCCGCTTATCCGAACATCTAAGCGTTCACGGAGTGATGCCTGCGAGCGTCCATGACGATATCTTCTGCAGCAAACCTCGGAGTCAATTACGTATACGATAAATCGGCTGCGATAATTAATTTCTCTCTTCATCGAACTCTCCCGGCTGCGACGTAATTTCCGGTGACATATTTAGGCCACCGGAAACAGTCTGATCTTTAATCTAAGAAATCAAAGCATGCTTCCTTCCTTAGGGTAATCGAGTCTCTCTGAATGCAGACGAGAGATTCGTCCCAGTCTACCCCCCCTCCCCACCGTGTGACATTAAATAAGGGTGAATGATCTGATTAATTTATTTCCCCTTCCCCCCTTCTCTAGCCTCCAGAGTTTCTCTTCATATTTTAATATCTCCTTCCAGCTACCCTAAGGCGCTGCATTAACGCAATAAATAGACTGAGTGCAGCTTTTGATTTATGAGAAAAATAATGTTTAGAATGAACGCGGGTTTCTATAATACAATAATTAATTAAATCGATTATACATCCCTGCTTTGTGTATAGTGTAGGACCCAACCCGATGTCTGTTAACGTGACAAAAGAGCCTGTAAAAAATCGCAATTGTCCCCTCGGAACAAAGGTCGACGTTGTCGCAGCACACACAAGTCCATAGAGAGAATACTGGGTTACGTGTCAGCACCGGTACATTGTGAAGGATGTTGCATGTGCATGGTCCCATAGAGAGACTATTCGGTTACGTGTCAACAATAGTAAAGCGCGCAGGATGCTGCATGATGGGTTACCATGGTAGTGCAGCCGTCCACAAACCATTAATAACCCTGAATAATTTCAGCGGCCGTTCTTCGACTGTAGGCCAATGAAGAGCGATATTTGCTATGACGAGTCGCGATACATGGTCTACCTGTCTGCTGGTGGTGCCAGGATGTGGCGAATTCTCAGAGAAGACTACCCGCTGGACTATATCGTCCCGACAATGAAGTTTGGGGGTAAATAAAGTTTCCTTGTAAATTAAGGTTATTTCTACAAATAGACCAGAAATTTATTTGTAGATATGCAGATTTCCGGATATTCATGGCAGGGCAGGGCAGTGTAGTATAAATTTTGGGGTAAACGAAAAAGAACCATGTGGGACTCCCTAATATGTATATTTCGACTTCATTTTGCTACATATAGTTTTACTATTGAAGTAAAATGCAAAAATGTTACAAATGACCCGGTCACTTCTCTCCTGCTCGCTCTTCAAGATGGTGTTTTAGCTTGAGAAATAGTTTTGTGTACTCCCATTCCACACAACGAAGTCGGCAGTGACTGTCCAATGTATATTTCGCGAAAATACAAACAAGAACTCCTAGTGGAAACTCCATTTATGCTTGGTGTCAATCTTTTTCCTTTGAAGATATCACTGATTGCGTGTGAAATGAAAGAAGAAGAAAGCAGCCCTCTAATACGGAAGTATCAATTGAGCATCTTCGTGGTTCCTTTGTTCACTTTACGAAAATTCTACCCACACATCGCACCAATGGTAAACAACATATTTACACGCAAACAAAATAGTGTTTATTATACCCGAATAAAATAGTAAACTTCGCACACGCACAATCGATAGTATTCCATAAGAAAACATTAAAAGCGAATGTGACATTACCAGATTATATTTTGAATCAATATTCCTTCACGGACTTGTCGTTTGGGTGTTGATTTTTCTTAAGAAAAAATCTTTTTCGTAAGTAATGCAGAAACAGATCCCAACATCTCCCACGCAGGGGACATATTTTGAGTGGATGCACCCGATGAAATATTAAATTTCAGAAAATTAAACAAAGAATATTAAAACTCTCGAACTATTTGATTTAGCGAGAGAGAGAGAGAGAGAGAAGACGAATTTCTTTCCTAGACATAAGAATAAACAAACGGAGTTTGAATGAGCAATCTAGAAAAGGTGGAGGATTTCTGAAATTCTTCGTCTTAATCTTGTCGTATAAATTCTACGCAGCCGCTTTTTTCTTATTTTTTTTTATGAAGTACGTCGTGAAAATAGAGAGAAAAATGTACACGGAAATGAAGAAATATTAAGGTCGACATACTTTCTTCAATATTCTTAAGAATTTTACATATTTTCTTCACCATTCAGACGTTCAATAAATCTTTAACCTCAAGGTCGCGTTAATATAAATCCGATCGTAACTTCACCCATTCGGGAATCGCGCTAAACTTGTGGAACGTGTTGGAGAATCGAATAGAAAGAAAGATAAACGGCTCCGTGAGACATTCTTTCTTCTTTCACGTGAAGCAGACACGCTCTTCAACGGAGATATTTTGTCTACGTTGAAGGGCATGCCGATAAGAAAAATCTGTCCCCTAAGTTCACATTTTAGGATCGGGAATGTCCGAAAATCGCATCGGAACTAGATCAGAGTTGTAGGGTGGATGTTTTAATGATGCGCTTCTGATGGGTTTGTAGGCATCTTGCCCCATCAAGATTTAGCGTCTCGTGGCCACTTTATCGTAGATTCAAACTTTAAGAGTACGAAATATCGTTTGTATCGGCCATAGTGAAACACACTTAACATTTGTACGCTCCTGCCAGCAGGAGCGTACAATTAGGTTAGATGGCTCCTTTTGTTGCACTCAGTCCTCGGACCACCTCCACATCGCAGGTCTGCTGCCCCGCAGATTATTCTTGCAGTGGGGCAACTTCGGAGTTTTTCAAACGCCACCCGTTTTCTTTCTTTCTCTCTCTCTCTCTCTCTCTCTTTGTATCTCTATGCCTCTTTGTCTTTCATTCTTTCTGTCCTCTCTCATTTCTGTTTATTTTGTTGTCTCTTTGTTTCCCTTTGCCATGTTGTCATTCATTCTCCCCTCTCTCTTTCTATCTTTGTCACGTTCTGTCTTAGTTTCTCTCTCTCTCGGTCTCCCTCTGATTTATTTATTTGTCTCTCTCTCTATCTATCTACATCTCTTTCTTTCTATCTATTCCTCTTTCTCTTTGTATCTCTGTGCCTCTGTCCCTCATTCTTGCTATTCGCTCCCATCTTTCTTTCTCATCCTATTTCTTTGTTTATCTACCTTTGTCATTTTGTTATTCTCTGTCTCTGTTTTCTTTGTACCTTTCTTATTTTTTCGTTCTCTCTTTCTATCTTAATCTCTCTCTGTCTTTATTTCTCTTTCTTTCTTTCTCTCTCTCTCTCTCTGTCTTTATTTCTCTTTCTCTCTCTCTCTCTCTCTCTTTGTCATTCTCTTTCTCTCTCTCTCTCTCTCTCTTTGTATCTCTCTTTGATATTCTCGCTCTCTGCATCTCTAACATTCTATCTCTCTATCTGTGCCTCTAAATTCTCTCTCTCTCTCTCTGTACCTCTAACATTCTCTCTCTCTCTCTCTCTCTCTGTCTATCTCTTTGACATTGTCTCTCTCTGTATCTCACTTCAACATTCTCTCTTTCTCTCTCTTTCCCTCTAAAATTCTCTCTCTCTCTGTCTATCTCTTTGACATTGTCTGTCTTTCTCTGTATCTCAGTTTAACATTCTTTCTCTTTCTCTCTCTTTGTGGCTCCCGTGATTAGCCAGCACAATTAGTATAACCACCCTCCTGCCCCACCGGGTGAAAAGAGAATGCCTGAATTTGAATCCCGCCAATGATGCGAAGAATATTTATGGGTCCATTTCGTAATGTGGCTGAGTTAGTCGGTCTGAGCAGAGAGCAGCACAGTTTTTCCTCCCGGAAAATCTTGGTTTTCATCCAGCAAATAGCAAGTTGCTTAAAGACTTTCAGTTTACATACAGCGCAATGCGCTTGAAACCCTACAACTGTGTTCGTCATTACATCTCCCTATTTCTCTCTTTCCATCTCTCTTTGTCCTGTCTGTCTCTCCCTCTCGACTCGCGGAGGGTGCCTGTAAATAAAACTTTAATCTCCACAGCAGCGTGCATTCGTCAGTATCAAAATCCACGCGCTTTTATCCGTCCCTCCAACGAACTGCGAGGCAGCCCAGCCGGATGTCCTTTTTTTTACGTTCAGTTTGTTCCTCGAAAGGCCAAAGTTGCTTTCTTCAGGGATTTACCATCAAGGGACAACGGAGAAGAACAGGAGCTGCTTCACTGGACTGGAATAAGATAAGCAACCCAAAAAACTGAATTTTTCTCCAACTTCTTCTCATATTTGTGATTGAAATTTCCAAAATTGCATTCCATCCTTACAAAAAAATATCCTTTAACACAAAACTGCCAAACTCCATATCTACCAGACAAGACATCCAAAAAGGAGACGAGTCCAGAAAAATCTTAAGACACTTACACAAAAAAAAAAATTGTGGAGTTGGCGTAAGAAGACAGAATATTACAAAAATATCCATCTATTTATTGAAACGAGCTTCTTGGAGTGTCAGACACGTGTTAAAATTTAATTTTCTTCGATGTCTCCTTTGGCTCCTGAAAGCGCCTTTTTTTTCCTCCTCCATAGAAATCGAAGGCAAAATACCAGAAAGTTAATAAATGTCTGGCTTAACAATAGGAGGGTTCTTTTTAGATAAGCGGAATTCACTTAAGGCACCCCGCTGCTTGCCCGTGTATCTTTTAATAGTAGCTTTGATGTTGACAAGGCAACAATATACCTTTAGGGTCTCGCGCAAGTAAAGCCCCTTCATTACTTAGTGCTCGCCCGGTACCTTACAATAATAAAAGAAAAAGCAGTCAGATTTCATAAACTGACATCAAATAGGAGCGCCTTTTTTTGTATTTTAATGTAATGACTTTGAGCTGAGCAGCTTCGAATGTGTAGATGCGCTTAGAAACAGAGTTCCTTTCATTTTTAAGTTTTTGATGGGAAAATGGAGTGGCTGCAGGAGAATAGGCGCGCGTTCTTTTTTTCTCCTTTGATGCGCCTACGGTATGAAATATGAGATGTTTCGTATTTAGAGACATTTGGAGCTTTGCTATTGTAAGATGGACGGCTGGAGGTTGATGTCTTTGTAATGCCATTGTTTCTTTCCTCTTTAATTATACATTATAAAGGAATTATCAAAATTTATTTTGATTTTGGAGTTAACCAAACGCGCTGGAGAGGAGATGAGGAATGTTATTTAGGGAGAGAGATAAA
Source organism: Mastigoproctus giganteus (assembly GCF_048544385.1). NCBI lineage: Eukaryota > Metazoa > Arthropoda > Arachnida > Uropygi > Thelyphonidae > Mastigoproctus > Mastigoproctus giganteus. The sequence continues at coordinate 186,121,344 of NC_143584.1, read as the reverse complement.
ATTGAAATAATAGACAGAATTGTGTAGAGATTAATAGGAGTAAGAAATTTGAGTCGATTATCACGTGTTTTGTGGTATTTGGAAACCGATTTGTATTGAGGGATCGAAATCAAAACATCCAAGAACCAAACGAAAATCAAAATAATAATAACGAAATGAAAATTCAAAATTAAAATATTTTAAAAGTGAAAATGAAACAAAACTGAAGGTCAAAGTAAATCAAAAAGGGGAAACATCAAAATCAAAATCAATCAAAAAAAGTGGTCTCCATAATCAAAAGTAATAAAAAAGCGAAATCGTCGAAATGAAAAGTTATCAAAAAGAAAATCGTCAAAATCAAAAGTAATCAAAAATAAAGACGTAAAAATGAAAGTAATCAAAATGTTAAAAAAATTTAAATCAGTAACGATAAAATATAGCAATAAAGTAGGAAATCATAAAATCATAACTCAACTTCCCCAAATCAAAAAAAAAAGTTAAAAAGAGAATAACCAAAATCAAAAAAACAATAAAACAATAGAATGAATAAAATCAAAAAAATTAAAAAAATTCCCCCAAAATAACAAAATAACCAAAATCAAAAATAGCGAAAAATTAAATATCTAAATTCAAAAATTATGAAAATGCGAAATAGGATATAAAGGAAATTAAAAATAGAATAACCAATATCAAAAAAGAGAAAATAAGAGTAATGAAGATATAACAACCGAAATTAAAAATAGAAAAAAATTAAATAATTCGCTAAGTTAAATAGAATAGCTATTTGAAATGGAATAAACAAAATCAAAAATAGTGAAAAACGTAATAACCAAAATTTAAATTAGTGAAAAATCGAATAACCAAAATGAAAAATTATGAAAATTCAAAATAAGATAATAAATACCAAATCAAAAACAGAAAAATAGAATACCCAAAATGAAGAACAGATAAACAGAATAACCAAAATCAAAAACAGAAAAATGGAATAACCAAAATCAAAAACTCGCAAAAAAAAAAAAAAATGGCTATTTGAAATAAAATAACCAAAATCAGAAATTGGGAAAATGCAAAAATGAGATAATAAAATAAATCAAAAATAGAAAAACAGAATAGCCAATATCAAAAACAGAATAACCAAAACCAAACATAGAAAAATAGATTCGCTACGTTAAATAGAATGTCTATTTGAAATGGAATAGAATAACCAAAATCGAAAATAAAATAACCAATCAAAATTGAAATAGAATAATCAAAATCTAAAACAGAAAAATGGGATAACCAAAATCAAAAACTCACAAAAAAATAATAATTGACTTTTTTTAAATAAAATAACGAAAATCAGAAATTAGCAAAATACAAAAATAAGATAATCAAAGAAATCAAAAATAGAAAAACAGAATAGCCAATATCAAAAACAGAATAACCAAAAATAGAAAAATAGAACAATAAAAATCAAAACTAGTCAACAAATAGAATAACCAAACTAAAACTTACAAAAATGTAAAACAGTCAATAACCAAATAATCGAAAGAAATAATCGATTTAATTTCATTCCATTACATTAATACGAAATATGAAAAATGTTTCATGGTGTCAGCAATCTCCAGGAAAAGTCTATTTTTTACCTAATGAAACAACGACACCCCTCAGTAAACCCTCGCTTAATAATCCCCGTACAGTATTTGGAAAATTTTCGAGTGTTCTAGCCACCAAGCGGAAATAATCGGAATCACTTAGTTAAAGACATTTTGTGGCAAAGTTGAATTGTCGGAGTGGCGCGATAAGAATGGAAGGCGATTTTATTTGCCACCTGCGCCGTAAAAGTGGTCGTATATTAAATGAGACCGTCCCACTTCCCCCGATAATTGTCCCCATCAATCATATTTGCTCTGTTTGCGTTGGATTCCATTAGGACACTTTTCCAAATCAATTTATGAGCAACCGCAAAATTGTCCGATTCACCGTATCGACGTGGGTGGGCGATGCCAAAAATGTCCTTTTCGGGTACGGAACGCGTTGTAAAATTTGCTTACGGGGCGGAGATGACAACGGACAATAATTCTGCGGAGCCTCATTAAAGAATCGACACGGAAATGCAACAGTGGCGCACCACAGTGGATAATGAAAGAAACGCGATCGATTTAAATATTTTTCATCTCTAATCTAAGTCTGATCAACGCCACCAGATGGCATTGCCGACGGTAATGCCATCTAGTGGCGACTTTAACAATTATATATTTATTTTTTAAATAAATATATTTTAATATATTTTTAGCCTTATTTATATTTAAATCGTTATTCGACCTATGGTAGTGCCCTCTAGCGGCAAAAATATGAGCCGTATAATTATTGTTAAAAGCATTTATTCTACCGATGGTGGTGCCCTCTAGTGGCCAAAATATAATCCCTGTATTTATATTTAAAGGAATTATTGGTAGTTTCGTTATTTTTGAAATAAAGAAACGCGAAAATATTGTAAAAAATAAAAATGGCGCCCGTGATTGCGAAATATAAAGAAGATCGATGTTTTAATGAATAGGATGGTGACAGGGACACGTGCTACTGCTGTTTGTCTAATACAAAAGCATCACCGAGCTGTCTTTGATCTCCTTCGATCTGCCATTTGTATGTTTTAAGAGAAGACGAACATCCACTCCTGTCTTCGCTCGTAATGGCCGTGTCGTGTAAAACCATTTGTTTATGGGTTTGGAAAGTTTTACTGCTTTGGGGGGGAGTGGAAGAAGCCAGTTCGTACCCCACCCACACTTCGACTCCCTTAGCAAACCCCCAGTGGGAACGTTACAACGATTCCGATTGCAGCTGACATCCTAAACTGAATATCAAACCATGGTCGATTACAACCACTATTTACAGCACCGAAGCCATTACGAAATCTTTGCAGCTTTTTTTTCCCCCTTTCCTTCTTCCTTCTTTATTTTTCTTTCTTTCAGAAGGCATTTCGCTACGGTGAGTTCGGCGAGGTAAACGACTTGGAGCCTAACAGCATATAGATGTGGCATTTTATCTAACTGCAAGTTCTGATGTCTTTTTAAGTGCGTATTGATCGGATGGTCACTGAAGTAGTTTTTATTTTCTCTTTTATCGACGGTAATTTATAGAGATTAACCCATTCATGTCCACGTGCTTCCACAGAGAATCCTTCCATCCCTCCACAGGAAACCGAAATTCTTAATAAGTCCTTAATAGTTCCATAAAGGATTCCTTCTCAGCAAGTTTTGCTTCTTTAACAATTTCGTCTACAAAATGGATTCCTATTCGCTGATGATAATAGGCCTCCGATAACGATCAATGTGCCACAGCCAGATTGAAAAGGTCTTTAGAAATTTCTTCAGTCTGTGATTGGACTCGAACCCGGATCTCTTCAAACGAGTGATGAACCTGCTGTTCTCACAAAGGATGCACTTTCAGCTTTCCATCCCTTAAGATTTTCGATGGAAAAGGTATTCCCTCAGAACGTTGCTTCACTGCATCACACATCTTACATACGGTGAAACTTGTCTGAAATTTAGATTATAGGTGCAAACTATACGTTCAAGATTTACGTTACAGGCACAGGATTAAAGGTTAAGGATTAGCATTACACCAGTAGGATTAAAGGTTAAGGGTTAGCATTAAACGTGCAGAATTATTGGTATTTTAGATTATAAATACAGTCAAGACTAATATTACAGGTACAGGATTATAGGTACAGATTATAGGTCTGGGTTACCATTGCAGCTTCAGGATTATAGGTACAGATTATAGGTCAGGGTTACCTTTGCAGCTTCAGGATTATAGGTATTTGTGATGATAAATACAGTCACAGTTAATATTATAGATACAGGATTATAGGTTAAGGGTTAGCATTACTGGTGCAGGATTATGGATATTTTGGATTATAAATACAGTCAGGATTAACATTATAGATACAGGATTATAGGTTCAGGGTTAACATTACAGGTACTGGATTAAAGGTTAAGGGTTAGCATTACAGGTGCGGGATTACGGACATTTTAGATTATAAATACAATCAGGGTTAACATTATAGGTACAGGATTAAAGGTTCAGATTATAGGTCAGGGTTAAGATCACAGGAACAGGATTATAGTATTTGTGATCGCAAATACGGTCAGGGTTAACATTATAGATATAGGGTTATAGGTTCGGCCTTAACCTATAATTTATTACAGGTAATAAATTATAGGTTAAGGGTTAGCATTACAGTTGCAGGATTATGGTTATTTTAGATTATAAATACAGTCAGGGTTAACATTGCAAGTCCAGGATTAACATTACAGGTACAAGAATTATAGGTATTTGTGATTATAAAGTCAGTCATTGATTATAAGTCATGTGTTTATACGATCAAGATTAATATTGAAGATACAGGATTAGAGGTTCAGGGTTAATATTGCAGTTACTGGATTATAGATTAAGGGTAAAATTACAGCTGCAGGATTATAAGTATTTTAGATTATAAATACAGTCCGGGTTCACATTACAGATACAAGATTAATATTATAGTTCAGGGTAAATATTGCAGTTATTGGATTATAGATTAAGAGTTAAAATTACAGGTACAAGAATTATAGGTACTATAGATTATAAAACAGTCAGGGTTAACGCTAACAATACAGGACTATAGGTTCAGGATTAACATTACAGGTACTGAATTATAGGTATTTTTAGATTATAAATGCAGTCAGGATTAGCATTACAGGTACAGGATTATAGGTTCAAGGTTAACATTAATATTACAGGTACAGGATTATAGGTTCAAGGTTAACATTAATATTACAGGTACAGGATTATAGGTATTTTTGATTATATACACAGTAGAATGTCGGTTATTGTACACAATTTTGACAGAGTATATTTCGGTAGTCTATTAAATTGTTTAGAATAATATATTTTAAGTACCTGTGGTACCAAAGGACAGGAGGAAAAAATTTCAGCAACTGGAATTTATAGTTTACAGCCGACGTACTGTACCTGCTTATATAGGTTAAAACAACTGCCAATAATCTGCTGCTTGAAAGGGTACAGGATTATATTCGTCTGCAGGATTCAGTACGTTTTCAAACACGTAATTCTTTGCACTCACTTCTTGCGATTTGTTTCATCCAGTAACGATCCAAAAGGACTCAATGTTTCATTGGCTATTGGTTTTTGTGGTGTATACTAATAATTTTACTATTGTAGTAGTAAAACCATTAAGTACTAAATGTAATTTCTCTTCTGAAAACGTGATAACGTGGATCGGTACGAAAATAAGGCGCATCAAAAACGTAGGCAGTTTTTGTGTCTGTGAAGAAAGCCAAGCAGGCTGGATAGATTATCCACTCCACTTCTGCATATCGCTCACCACACTGATGAAGACAAATAATGAACTAAGTAACAATATGACGAAAATTGACTTAAATTTTTAATGAATTTATTTAAATGTTTATTTTCTCTAATTTATGTGATGGTAAATTTGTGGTATTCTTATGGTGAAGTGTTTATGCAAATGTATCAGAGTGGTTATTATGTGAAAGTGACATCGTTGAAATTAACTCTTCTTTGTTTCTTTTATAATGCTTTGTATAAGAGGAGAATCATGATTTATTATAATCAGGAGATAGTCTTGTTTCTTATAAATAATAAATGTATCACTTTATTTGAGTGAAATTAGAAGGAAAGTTAAACGCAAAAAAGATTCGAAAGTTCAAATTTCCGATCCTAATAATTTTATCTACCAGTGTGTCTTATCACATTCATTATGACAACCGTTGTGTGTGTGTAATCATTTTTTCTAGACTCAAGTGCAATGAGTCTAGAAAAAAAAATATCCTAAAACATTGTTTTGGTCTTATAGTCTAAAAAATACGGTATTACGAAAATTATTAGGACATTCTTTATGACAAGCGTTATGTGTGTGATGTTTGTGAGTTATCATAAAGATAATGAGTGGAGGGAAAAAAAGGAAGCATTCTGAAAAATTAGGCTTGTCTTTCCAAAAAAAAAAAAAAACGTCTTATGGTCTAAAAAATACGGTATGTCGAAAATATGTGAATTTTCTGATGCTAATAATTTTATCTACCAGTGTATCTTATCGCATTCTTTATAACAACCGTTATGCGCGCGTGTGTGCGTGTGTGTGCGCGCGCGTTATCATAAACGTAATGGGTGGAGAAAAAGAATTCGTCTTGGCTGGCAACGACCAAACTTCTAAGCAAAATATGGCTAGATATGAAAGCAAATGAACAAAATAACATCCAAAATAAGGAAAGAGCGAATGAGAAAGGAAGGAAAATGCAAAAAAAAAAAAGCACGAAGGTACAAGAGCTTAGACAGATGTTAGGCGAATGGCAGCCCAGGGAATCAGCCAGTGTATTTTACTTCGCAGACACTGCATTCATTACAGCCGGGCAGGTATTACGTTAAAGTGGGGAGGTCTTCGCCTTTCTCCTTCCCCTTTCTCCTCCCTACAGCATCATTAATCAATCTTTCTATATTACAGCCTTCACCACTGTCACCGGCTCGGTTGTCCATTAACATTCTGCCTTGTACAGATCGGCTCCTTTTAAATATACGGCCGGTCAGCTGGCAGTGAGATCGTAATGGGGTAAAAAACACACACGCGCGCGCACGCACACACACGCACACTGTGGTAGGCGCACTCAACACACAGACGCATACTTCTTTCTCGCTCCTTCTCGTAGCAGCCGGCAGCCTTTGCCATAATCTCCCCTCCTTAATTAACACCGCTCCAATAATCTCTGAATATTAATTAACAGTTCTCAGATCTCCGGATAGAAGGACGCTCCGTTGTGCGTCCGCATTTAAAATGAACTTTGAATTAGCTACGGAATTTATTGTTCGTGTCCGTAGTCGTGTAACACGTGTACACTCGATCCGTCTTGTTATGTTACTCTATCGTTCTATCCATTTCACTCTGTCTGTCTGCAGTTTTTTAAAATTTGGACGAAACTGCTAATTTTGTTACCGCCTACGACGACTGGCTTGCTTCCCAGCTAATGGCCAAAAAATATAAGGAAATCCATCAAAATAAGATAACTATCTTCAGTTCTCCTTAGAGAAATTCACCACTTCATTCTTCGTACATTTGTGGAGTCATGTTAGTATATCTAAGTTGGTTATTGATCCAACTGTGTAAAACGTGAACAACGGGGAATTTTATACAATACTCCATTGTATAGCTATTCAAAAGGTGTCCCACAAGGATCTGCCTTGGGACCTTTTTTATTATTTTTTATATAAACGGTGTCTTTGAACGCTAGATGACTGAAACCAAGGGCAACATATACGCTGATGACATCAGATTCCCTTTTGTGTGATTTTATGAGATTATAGAATGTTTTTATTAAAATATCTATTGATTGGTGTATCAATCAACAATACTAATCCAGAGAAATTCATGTCCGTTGCTAGCTGCCGCTAGAAATTTTTATGATTGGTGGTTACATTGATTTCAGTCGGTTACTGCGTTTATTGATCCACCATATAGCTGTCCCAAGACAAACATTGCCCACATGGATCTTTCTTAGGACCTTTTTTTTTGTTATTTTATACATAAACGGTTCTTGAACACTAGAGGACTGAACCTAACATATACGCTGATGGTATCAAATTCTTTTTGAGATTATAGAATGATTTTAGAAAGAATTATAGAAATCATATTTTTTTTTGAGATTATAGAATGTTTTTATTAAGGTTTTTATCAATCAACAACACTAAAAATTTTTTGTTCGTTGCTAGCAACAGCTAGAAATTGCAGTGATTCTAAAAATTCCAAGACAACATGTCCCACAAGGATCTGCCTTGGGACTTTTTTTTATTACTTTTTACATTAACGGTGTTGGAGTACTGAAACCAAGTGCAACATCAGCAATATATGCTGATGATATCAGATTCTTTTTGGTATTATTTTATGAGATTATAGAACGCTCTCTTAAAATCTTTATTGATTGGTGTATCAATCAACAACACTAACCAATAGTAATTTCTGTTCATTGATAACTGCCGCTAGAAATTCCTGTGATTGGAGGATTGATTTGAGTCGGTTATTGCACATTTATTGATCCATTATATAGCTGTCCCTAGACAAACGTTGTCGCACAAGGATCAAGCGGTGTCCCACAAGGATCCTCTTTGGAACCTTTTTTATTATTTTATATCTAAACGGTGTTCTTGAATACTAGAGGACTGAAACCAAATCCAACATATACGCTGATGGTATCAGATTCTTTTTGGTATTATTTTACGAGATTATAAAATGTTTTTATTAAAATATCTATTAATTGGTGTATCAATCAACAACACTAATTTCTGTTGGTTCTAGCTGCCGCTAGAAATTTCCATGATTGGTGGTTATTGATATTGATTTGAGTCGGTTATTGCGTTTATTGATCCCCGCATTCGGAATGTCGCCAAGGATTTCCGTCTGTTTATTGGAGTCGGAATTTTTCAAATTGCGAAACCTGTGACAAGCAAATGTGACATCTCTCTGTGGTTTCCTGGGGCTAATTTGAGAGCCTTTTTCTTTTGCTCCTACTATCCATCTTATTCTGTGTCATGTCTTTCCTATTTACAGTTGTATACAAGTAAAAGACGAAAACCTCTTCCATCCTTCTGTCTGCCCCCCCCCCCACTTCCCAAAAGAGGGGGAAAAAGAAAGAAAAAAAACGAACACAACATCCGGGGATTTGAGAGAGAAAAGTAGTGAAGTTTAACGTAGTCCGGGCGATAATTTTTCGGGCCATTTTCTTTACCCCTTGGTTCCCATCGAGACCTCAGTAAATTGCTGTAGATTTGAAGAAGATAGTTAAACTCCTCTCCGGGGAAATTAAAGAGGCACGGAAAAGAAAGCGAGCCGGAAAAGCGATATTCTTTTTCTCCGTGTAAAAGGTCGTACGGCTTATTCCTGTCATTTGCGTCTGCCTAATTTGATGCGAGCGTTTCTTGTCGGCTTGGATGCTGCACGACATGACAATTACTTTTCTCATTATAATTTCGAATGGTTAAGTAAAAGATGAGAGGAAATAATTCTCAATCGATCATCGGTTTTCGTCTGCGAAATATCTTCTCCTTCCTTCTTTCCATCTTCCCAATCGGAAGTGAATGAAAAGAAATTTAATCCCTTGTTTTTGGAAATGAAAATTTTCAAATTAGTTTAACAAAAGGGAGACTTTGGAAATTAAATTTACGAAAATTAAAAATAAAAGAAAGCAGGTGGCGCTGCACGGCATACTTCTTGTGTGTCTATCGATCTATTTATCTTTTAAAAAAAAGGAAAATTTCATTTATATTAATAAAAATTTCCATATAGGAAATATACTAGCGCCACCTACCGACGAAGAGATAAATACTACTATAAGCATTATTCTCAGAAGATAAGATGATCACGTGTCGGATGACGTCACTAGTTTGTGCTTTTCGTGCAACTTAGAATTATGGATGCGACTTCTACTTTTTCCTGAATCATAAGGACAGCTATATGGACGCCATCTTGAACATAAAACCGTTGGGAGGAAACTGGATAAACATATAATAGAGGGAAAGGGAAATAAAAGGATTGTCTTCATCTTATAAAATAGAAGAAGGTGAAAATTTTCATTTAAATTAATAAAAATCTCTATATAGGAAATATACTAGCTCCATCTAGCGACAAAGAGAGAAAATTGTAGCGTAAGGTTTTATAAATACTAGAATAAGCAATATTCTCAGAAGATATGATGATCACGTGTCGGATGACGTCACTATTTTGCGCTTTTATACCGTTCACGTAACTTCGAATAGAAACGTTGATGGATGCGACTTCTACTTCTTCCTTAGTTGTAAGGACAGCTACATGGACGCCATTTTGACTAGCTGGAACAGCAGATCAGGGGAAGAAAACTAGATAAGCGTGTAATAGATGGAAAGGGAGAATTATCGAAGGTTGGAAGAGGGAAGAATCGTAAACCTCTAGTTTATTTATTTATTTTTTTTCCTCACACACACATTTCTCCTGTACGCATGGTGACATTGGTATGGCACTTTAATCTTCCTATTCAGGCGCAGTGGATAGATAGAGTGTTTAAACAGGAACACTATCTCAGTACGAGAGGGGTGGGAGGGGTGACAAAAAGATTGATGGCGAATTCAGGAAGTTTCTAGTAATTCCATGAACAAATGAGAAGTTCTCTGGCTTCCAGCATCCTCTATAGGATCGATCAAGTTTCCCAGTGCGATTGAGACATTATCTCACGAGGGAGATTTTGTCATTTCTCTCTCGGAGAGAGAGAGAGAGTACGGGAAGGAGCATCTAATACTAGGCGCACGTCCCATGAGCAGTTCCACCCTCTTGTGTTCACGATCAGTATACTCCTTCACGCTCCCTTAGCTCAGTGATTAGCGCTTATCAGAAGTGAGACTATATTGGACGCTGTATCGACCGGGCCGTGGTCTAAGATAGCGGGCCTGTCCGCAGATAACTGTCTCCCTTCTCTGATCGCAACTTTCATCTTCGGCTTGAGAGGCGTCGTCCATTAATTTCTATAAAACTTGCAGCCCTACATTACGTCCGCATAAGTAAGCGAAGCCAAGTGCTTCTGGCGATAAGTGGAAAACGGTGTTCCACGAGAGCTGATATGAAGATATCCGACAATAGAAAGAAGATATTGTTATATACGGGTCGAAGTTTGGAACTTTTTCCGGAGGGGGAGGAGAGAGAGAGAGGTTGAGGGACTGTTTAGCAATACGCTTATTATCGCTAGATGATGGCGGTGGTAACAAGTCCCGTTTGGGGAGGAGGTAAAAAATGTCGGGGGAAAAAATCTGCGCGCAGTCAGTCTCGCAATTTTTGGGATGGTAGCAGAGCGCGGCTTCCGTACTTCTGAAATATGACAGCGTGAAGGATGCCGGGAATGAAACTGGGTAGGTGAGGAGTACAATAAGGTAACGAGCCATTCTTAAACAACGTTGGGAATTATTATAATGAGCTTATAATTAGAAAATAAACGCTATTTAGAGTTGGCTCTCGAAAATTAAACTGCCATTAGTGGCCCATTTGGGTTATGAGAAGGAAGAGCGAGAGTTTGCATATTGGCTTAAAATCTTCTAGTCTTTGATTCTTTTTCTTTCCTTCCCTCGGGGCTGCAAGTAGTTATATCCCCACTTTCTCTCTCGTTCTCTGTCTATCCTTGTGTTGCACGTGAAACAGAGTTACAGGATTACCGAAATCATTGGAAATCTGCAATAAACTCGAACCGAATCTTGTTCAGAATCATCAGAAGATGAAGTACAAAAAGTCTCTTCTATAAGAGAACTTATATGTTTTACAGAAAAGCGCTGAAATTCATTCTCGTTATCGCATGTGTCAAAGTCATAGCTCCTCATTTGGCATCTCATATACCAAAATTATAATCCTCATTAACATCTCGTATAACAAAATAATAGCTCCTAATCTGGCATGTCATATACCCAAATTAGATTCTCATTTGCCATCTCACGTACCAAAATCATAGCCTCTCATTTAGCATCTCATACACCAAAAGCATAGCTTCTAATTTCACATCTCTTATACCAAAAGAACAGTTCCTCGTTTGCCATCTCATATACCAAAATTACAATCCTCATTAACGTTTCATATAACAAAATCTTAGGTCCGAATTTGTCATCTCACATAACAGAATCATAGCCTCTCATTTAGCGTCTTATTTACCAAAATTTTATCCCTAATTTAGCATCTAAATACCAAAAGTATAGTGCCTCATTAGCCATCTCATATAACAAAATCACAATCCTCATTAACATTTCATATAACAAAATCATTGCTCCTAATTTCACATGTCCTATACCAAAAATATAGCCCCTCATTTGTCATCTCTTTTACCAAAAAATATAGCCCCTCATTAGCCATCTCATATATCGAAATCACAATCCCCATTAACATTTCATATAACAAAATAATAGCTCCCAATTTGGCATCTCATAACAAAATCATAGGCTCTCATTTAACTCTTCTCATATACTAAAAATATAGCTCCTCATTTGCCATCTCATATATCAAAATCGCAATCCTCATTAACATTTCATATAACAAAATCATAGCTCTCAATTTGGCATCTCATATACCAAAAATAGCCTCATTAGCCATCTCATATAACAAAATCACAATCCTCACTAACATTTCATATAAAAATCACATGCCTCACTAACATTTCAAATAACAAAATCACGATCCTCATTAACATTTCATATAACAAAATCATATCTCCTCATTCAACAAAATCATAGCCCTTATTTGGCATCTTATGTACCAAAAGTACAGCTCCTCATTTGTCATCTCATATAACAAAATCATAACCACATTTTCCATCTCATATAACAAAATCATAATCATCATTAACGCTTCATATAACAAAATCATAGCTCCTAATTTGGCATCTCATAAACCCAAATTCTCATTTGGCATCTCTGTACCAAAATCATACCTCTCATTTAGCATCTCATATACCAAAATTATAACTCCTCATTTGGTATCACCTACCCAAAATCATAGCCCTTCATTTGGCACCTCGTGTGCCAAAATCATACATACAGTCCTTAGGAGGGGAAATTCTGTATTTTATGAATTTATGCGAATCCTTAAGTTATATCGAAATCTGAAGGGCACATCAGAGTGATTAAGAGGATGCTTCTCAACTAAAAACCTGCAACTAAGACAGAGAGAAAGAAAACGAAATAGAGCGATAAACAGGGGGCGATATTTATCACTATCCAACATATTCATTGCACATATTTATCTCTCCCAAATCCCCATAATCTAATCCTGTCTCGATATCTAAAGGCGCCCTTTCTCAAATCTTCCAACATCCCAGATCACCATGGCAACAGGATTTGGATTACTACGGATGGATTTATCGCAAAGTTGGTAACGCGATCACACGTGCTGATGGAAAGGACCCGAAAAAAGAGAACCGCACGCACCGCACAGAAAGAGAGAGAGAGAGAGAGCAGAAGAAATATTCGTGCACTCAATAATAGAGTTTGTAAGGTAAGTCCAGGCATCCTCAAAGAGCGCGAGGCAGTTCAGAGATCGCTGTCGGTTCTTCGTGTCCACGAACAAGGTAAACACAGCACGAGAAGGATACAGTTACGTCGAATTTTAAGAAAAACAACTTTAATCTTTTCTCCTTCTTTCTCTCCAGTTCGCTATTCAATTTAGCGTGGAGAAATACTATACCAGTTCGGAATCCCCGGCGAACATCTATAATAGTAAATATTGGGGGGAGGAGGAAGAGGGAGAGATCTGTCACCGACACCAGCAGCACGCTGTCATTTGCGTTGGCTACGGTAGCGGGTACGTCCAAAGAGCAGAGCACCGGATACCGCTGACAACACAATGCATCTTCATCAAGCAATATCTTCGAAGTAACTTTAAAAAGCTTAACGTCACCAGCGTCTATAAATTCGGACCGATCAGCTTACAAGAATGACAGCAGACAAGCTCCTTGGCTGTCTTCCATCGCTGCAACGATTGATTGCCGTTCCCCAGGTAGATTCGCTGCCAAAATGGACATAGCAACGTTTGATGGTTGATTGGAGGGAGAGGATGATAAGAGGAAAACCGCAATGATATTTAAGCATGCGTCTTATGCCATGTCATATTCGAAATAAGAGACTCTTTGAAGAAGGAGTCTTTACATCTATGGTCTTTGTTTGATGCATATTCCCCACGGTTATATCCTTTAATAGGTTTATTTATTTTTGAAAAGTATTCAACATATTCGAAAGAAGCATCCTTTTTTGATCGGCATCTACTTTGAAAATGGAGTCTAATTTTAGAGCTAATGAAAACATTTCTCATAGAGCAGTGATGGGAATTTCTCCTAGGAGAAATAGAACTATATCCTTCAGTTCGTGACGTTGATACTTTACAGATTTCTTACTTTGGAGTGTTAGTTACAGTGGGAATTCTCAAGGGAGGTGTTCTCTCGGGCCTGCTTTTCACAACCATCATTTAATAATTAGTTCTTGTGGATCCGATAGATGTGGAAGAAATCTAAATGGTAGGTTCCAGCCCAAGGTTGTGTGCAGCGTTTTTCAGTCAGGACCTCTGACAAAGTAACCCTAGAACAGTCTGTGATAGCTCTATACAGTTTATAAATTTGGACAAGCTTTATTTCTTCCTGATGTATGTCATCACAGGTAGCAGTTAATTAAGAAATTAACTGTTAATTAATAAAGAAAGCCTATAACTTTTATAGGCTTTCTTTTTCACTCTGTGGTTGAGTTATTCGATCTCAGGTAAGGATAGAAAAATATTCATCATCTTAAACTCGGGTTTTCCATCCATAAAAAAAAGCAAACCGACCAGAGAACACACGCAATTTATGCAATTGAAAATACATTTTATTTCTTGCGTAATATGAAATACGTATACAGTAGCTCACAAATAAATAATTCCAGATTTATTTTAAGCCTCTTTAGATGCTGTTTGAAGCAACTGTAATTACCCAGTTTTTGGCAAGCTACCAATGAGCATTTCTTTAATTTTAAATACTACGTAATTATTAAAGCAATCGCTGTACACTGATTTATATAACCGCGGTTTTTACATCACTATTTAATCAACTAATTCGCCGCGTTATTGCGTCCTAAATAGTTAGAAGGTCACATTTTGGTGCCGCTTATTAACCCCGTACATCGCATGTGGCAAGAATAAGTAAAGAATGTTTTTGGTATTGATCTTCAATGACGGAAGAAAAAGGCAATTAATTTCATGATTAATCACCCCCCATTTCTTATGATGGATTGTTCATTCCAGGGATAAGTAGCTTTCCAAGTAAAAGATGGAAATAAAATGAGGAATTTTTATAATCTTGAAATACAGCACACCTGAGTCACAAACGATTAAAAAAAAACTGCTCATTTGCATATTAGTAGACGGTTCCAAAAGATGCCACGTTATTCTTGACATTGAATAAGGAGCCAAAACTTTTGGCAAGTGCCTATCTTTTCTGAAACTGCTGAGCTCATGGAGGATTCGTTAAAAAAAAATAAAAAACTTAAGAAGAAGAAAACCATCGAGCTGAGCTGTTAAGATTTGTTTACTCCTTTACTTAACATCTTGGCAATTTGGAACGAACACCGCCATCTGTCGGTGACACAAAGAAAACTGAAGTATGAAAATGATACGTTGCCAAATAGCGATATAGTTAACCATCTATCAAATTGTAGTCTCTCTCTCGTTCACTGTTCTCCCTTGTTTTTTTTTTCTTTTTTTTTTTAAATATAAACCTCGCTAAGATAACCCAATTTCTACACCGGCATATTAAAGATGATGATTGATCACTCTTTGGTATGGTGTGGTGAAAAATAGTTACTGTAATGGATGCCGAAATCAGAAAGCATTTATAAAAAAAAAAAGCTTGAACGACTTTAATATTAGATACACGGATTTCACATTACAGCCTCCAAATATTTTCAGTACAGATAGGAATATTTTTTACTGCCACTCATATCAAAAGAGACAGATCCTCCTAATCAGTGGCTTATAAAAATACCAAGTAGTAGGGCCGGTTAGTGTTGATTATGTAATCGATCAACTCGCAGCATGCAGTCCACATTTCTCATTCTCAAAAATAAAAACATCCACCCGAAAAATCACTTTTCGATGCTTTAGTGGATGGAGACTGTTTTCCATCCAACAAAACGTTTCGAGTTTCGTGTTTAATTTTTTTATCTTTTTTTAAAAAATATTATTAAAGTAGTGCCTAAAGAAACCACTTTAAAAATTATTTCTTTTAATGTGTTAAAGATAGAGAGAAAAACCGTGAATATGTTAGGGTCTGAAGAGGAAGACGGTTTTAATTCATATTTATTTAATTTATTTTCTTTTAAAATTCTAAAAATAAATATTATTTGACTTGTTTTTTAAATTAAAAACAAGTAATATAATTAAAATAATTAGAGGTGTTTTTAATTTAAATTTCGAAATATTATTTTAACTTTTGTTTAAAAATTATTTCAATTTTATCTAATTTGTACTTTTAAAATAAAAAAAATTATTTTAACTTCAGTTAATTATAAATAATTTTCAATTTCTTTGCTTTAAATACTTTCAGTTTAGATTGTTTTTAATTTAAATTTCGACCTATTATTTCATATTTTTCGTTTATGTAAATTTAACTTTTTTTTTAACAATTTTTAAATTTCAACTTAAGCTAATTATAAATAATTTTTAATCCTTTTGCTTTAGATTATTTCAGCTTAAGTTGTTTTTTAAATTTCGAAATATTTTAACCTTTTTTTCGAAAATTTTATCTCAATTTTATTTAATTTTTACTTTTATTTTCTTTTAAAATTTAAAAATTCTTTAAATTTTAACTTAAGTTAATTATAAATCATTTTTAATTCCATTGCTTTAAATTATTTCAACAAATTAAACTGAATTAATTAAAAATTATTTCATTTTAATTTGTTGTTCGTTAAACTAATTTGTTAAACAATTTTTTTAGTTTAACAATTAATTTGTTAAACTAAAATAAAATAAAAGTTTAATTCGAATGATTTTTAATTATTTCAGTTTAAATATGTTATAGTCTGAAGAGGAACATGGTTTTAATTCATATTAATTTAATTTATTTTCTTTTAAAATTCTAAAAATAAATATTATTTGACTTGTTTTTTAAATTAAAAACAAGTCATATAATTAAAATAATTAGAGTTGTTTTTAATTTAAATTTCGAAATATAATTTTAACTTATTATTATTATTATTTCAGTTTAGATTGTTTATAATTTAAATGTCGATTTGTCATTTTAATTTATTTCATTTTTTTAATTTATCTAATTTTTACTTTTTTTTTATTTTCTTTTAAAATTTTTAACTTGTTAATTATAAATAGTTTTTAATTCCTTTGCTTTTAAATTATTTCAGCTCGTTGTTTTTAATTTAAATTTCCAACTATTATTTTAATTTTTTTTTCGAAAATTTTATTTTAATTTTATTTAATTTTTACTTTTATTTCGAAACAGGACGACAGAGGGCGTGTGAAAAAAGCAGGTTATCAAGATTAGATTCTGCAAAGATGAGACTTTATATTTATCACACTAAAAGTACTGATTAATGAACACAAAATTAATCATTTCTAATTAATTTGTTGCAGAAACAAAATTACTGGTGCTAAATTACAGCCGCCGCATTATTCCAGAGTTTATAAAAATTTTAAATACATCTAAAAATAGCGAGCTACAAAAGAAACAAGATTTTTATCTGAAGTGATAATAAAAGAGCATTCTAACAAAACCAAAGCATCTTTCGAAATGTATTGAATCTTTAACTTCCACGACCTCTATTCAAAATCCGTGCTTTATAATCAACCCCCAAAAGACAACCCGGGAGTTCGAAAACGATCAAAACAAAAATTCGTCTCAATTCATACTCATTTTTACAACTCGGGATTCGCCGATTCGATACCAACTCCGCTGCCATGGCAACCATTTATTTATCATTCATTTAAGAACATAATTATACTCTTTATCTTTAGGTGCCATTAGAATTAGTCATTCTTCGTATAATCGCTTGAAATGAGGTCAGTGTGGACCACCCTCTTGTATGTCAAGTTGAAAATAAGTTACATACAAGCGCGCGCACGAGCAGCACATACACACTGGCAGAAGAGAGAGAGAAAAAAAAAAAGAGTTCCAATAATTATGCCAAACAAACGCAAAATTAATTAGTAGAACGAAATGAGACATGACATTTATTTTAAATGGATGCCTACAGCCAAACAGACGAGACCAGTTCTCTTTCCTAATCGCATCATCAAAAAATAAGTGTGTAATTTGAATTTCTTCAATTAAACGAACAAAAAAAGGATTCATTACCACATTTAGGTTCGATGTAAGCCGGGTCTATAGAGAGAGCCAATTACAAAAATTATACACCCACCGATATAGATAGGGACGAAATTACTTTAAACAAAAGAGAGATGAGTTTTTCTAGTTGCTCTCTTCTCTTTTGTTTTTAATGACTAATCAAAACTGAACTCTGTTGCCATAATGTTGCGGCGTGCATTTAAAAAACCAGTTTGGTTTGGATTGGTTTTACTTTTATTGGCGCATTAGCAACTAAGGCTATAATGCGCCAAGGCAAAAAAAAAAGAAAAAAAAAGAAACAGTAATCGATATTACACGTAATGGTGCACCTAATAAAATGGCCTGTCAGTGTTGTTATCATCTATATATAACAGTTATCATCGTCTAAGTGTAATATATTATCAGGAATTCCATCTTTAATAATAAACATTAAAAGAAATTCAAACACATCAAATACTTTAAATAATTAAATTAAATCAAATGCAGTTTGATTTAATTTTGATTTTATTTAATTTAATTTGTTTTTTTGATTCAATTCAATTAAATATTGATCTTTTTGTGAAGATCAGTATTTAATAAATTAATTTAGTTTATAGTAAAATTGAATTTTAATTAATTATTTATTTAAGTATTAATTAAGTATAATATAATACTAAAATAACATTTTATAATTTCATTAAATTATTTATTTAATTCGTTTGAATATTTGGATTTCCTTAATATCAATTACGTTTAATATATTTAAATATATAAATAAAGTAATTTAAATTACTTTAATTATTAATAATTTTAATGTATTTTATTAAAATATTAATTTTTAATAAAATACATTTTGATAAAAATGTTTTAATAAAATAAAATTAATTTAATTGAATTTGTATTAAACTGGATAATTTAATATAAATTATTTATTATTTATTTACATTAATTAATTTATATTATTCATATTATATTATTTATTTAATAAAAATATTAGAAATACATTTTTATTTAGTAATATATCGAGATAAGATTTAATTATTTTATGAGATTATTTAATGTTTTAATTTAAAAAAAATCTTAATTTTACTTACTTTTTAATATAGTTAAATAAAGGAAAATTAATTTTAATTAAATAAATTTTGATAAAAAATTAACAAATTACAAATGATTTGAATTTTTATTGAATTAAATAATTTAATGTAAAATACATTTTATTCAGTAATACATATTAAAAAAATAATATTAAATAAAAAAATATAAAAATTTTATTTAATTATTTTCTAAAAATATTAATTTTAATTACTTTTTAATATATTTAAATAAAAATATTTTATTAATTTTAATAAAAACAAGTAATATTTACTTATTTAGAATTTTAATAATTTAATAATAACGTTACATTCGTTGAACTCTAGAAATCTTTTAAGTTATTTGATTTAAGATTTAATAGCGTTTTATTAAATCAACTTTTCTTTTATTCGGTTGCTGCACAATTTTAATTATGGGGGAAAAATGAATTATTGGTTTTCGTTGGTTTAAATTTGGACATGAAAATCCTTTAAAGATGGATTGCCTCTTTGTTATTACGACAAAGACTCAAATTTCCATAGCAATCATGCATTTGATAATGCGAACAGAGCTTTTTATCCCCATGGTGACAGGCTATTGTTTATATAACATAGCGCTCAGCCATTATTTATCTGGTCCCTTTGTTTCTGCCCAATGCCATCAAGAAGCTTCCCCGCACAGAGAGAGAGAGAGAGAGAGAGAGAGAGAGAGAGAGAGAGAGAGAGAGAGAGAGAGAGAGAATGCGGGTCTGGTGACAAATGGTCGTTTGTAAGAATTTTGAAACCTCAACTAACCATATTTAGAAACATATTGTTTATGTGGAAGAAAAAATTGATGGTGAAGGTCCTTGATAATTGATTAGCCAGTTTGGCAGTTAAATCCATATTTCCGGTCACAGGAATGGATGAGATAATACATCAATTAATCGTAGTGGTGTGTCTAGGAATTCACGTTTCAAAGGCATTTTTCAATAGTGGAACTTCGACCACTAGAATCTCTAATCCTACCAGGAATCTCAGAAAAAAACAAAACAAAAAAAAACAATTGATAGTTGCATTGCAAAGGAATCACACTACAGAGAAAATCAATAATTTATAATTGAAAGAAAAGTATAAATCCTTAAAACTGATTATAAATCAATGTGGTCCATTTGATGTTTGCTGGATGAAAAACTCGAGTTTCCGGGAGAAAAAGTCACGCTACTCTCGCCGATCCTTCTCATAGTCAAGTTAATAATACGTGCCTATTTCGGCATGATTCCATCCATATTGTAACACCTTCAATCCAGATTAGATTATTTATTAATTATTTTAACCTACTCAGTTGAATCCTATGCTTTTCCAGGAGCATGACTCTGTCGAGGATTGGGAAGCTAGAAGATTTTGCTGTAGTGGGGTTTTGGGAACACGAGCGATTAAGCCATATTGGTCCTAATATACTGTCTGTAAATTGCGCCTGTTCTGTGATCGATTTTCTGTTTTCTGGATGAAAATCCGAGTTTTCTCTCAGTTATCACAAAATCATTTAGTGGTCTTAGAGTTTGACAAACTTTTGGCACCCCCTTCCATAAAGAATTTCTCATGTGTGAATGTAGATACAAAATACAGTTTGCATTTAGGTAAAGAAAGATCTATTTCCAACCGAACTATGCCGCTAGATTTGAAGAATGTGCAATTTGGTGAAGATCCCAATGGAGTAGTGCTGTTAACGACAAAACTGGACTGTGGAACAGTGGAAAAAGATCATATGGCTTGACGAGTTTCCATTTACACCTTTTGGCACCAATGGTAGGATGAAAGTTTGGCCAGAACCTCATCCAGACTGTTTCGTGTTCTCAACTCAAGCTGCTGGAGGTGGTGTCACGATAAAGGATATGTTCTGTTGGTATGGACTTGGTCTGTTCATACTGTTAGAAAACTGTGTTACGTCAATGAATATCTTTCTGTCGTATTTCATCTGGATTGCGATGGATTATTTCAAGATGACAATGCGACTATCCACCGTCAAATGTATCTGAATGGTCGAGAAACATTCCCAACGTGTACTCTGGCCATATCACTCTCCAGATTTCAAACCAATTGAGAACGTCTGGGACATGTGGGAAAGTGCAGCTGGGCTTCGCAGTTCTCTTCCAAACACAATAAGCAGCTTACAACTATCCTGATGGAAGAAGAGTCAAATGTGGATCAAATATTGTGGATCTTGCCACGGGCTGGAATTCGGGTGAAAGGTAGCCTTACTAGATATTGAATAAAGGTTTCTGATTTTTTGGCCAGTGAATGTAGATTATAACCAATCATAACGATATCTTCCCTTAGTCCGGTGAACAGTATGATCAACGACAATTGATTTACAAATGATGCACTCAAAAATTCAAACATTTAGAAATCGTAAGTTGGTGAGATTCGATTACTCTTGCGACTCCATTATTTTACCTCCACTTAATAGAATTCCGTATAAAGTCTTTGGGAAGTGGGCAGGTTTTTTTCTCCCTCCTCTTGCAAGTAATCTTTCATGCAGTCACTGTGCCATCCTCCTAATCTGTATTCTCTTCAGGAGGTCCTGCCTCCAGTAATCATCAGGATGAGATGTTCCGAAGACTTTCTTTCCCTGTCTTAGCGAAAAAAAAAAAAACTTAGGAGTCCGTTATTCGCAGGGTAAGGCTGGTGTTGAGAGCTAATTCACTTTAGAGAGAGACAGAGAGAGAGAGAGACTGAAAAAAAAAAAACCCAATTTTTTGTTATTGAGTACCATGGTTATAAAATGCTGTGATTTTAGGATTCGTTTATCTTAATTTCTCTTGGATATTTTTAAAGATTGTTTGCGATGATACTTCTCTCCTATTCTAGGTTCATGGATTCAGAGTTCATGGATAAATTCCACCAATAGGTCACACGCCCCTCTAACTATTGCTGTGTAGTGCAGTATACAGCGATCCTGGACATATTTAACCACAGAAAGACTCTCACAATTCTTTCCTCTATTGAAGACCTCCATTTTTCTCTAACCAGTTTTCTTTGTCAAAGTTCTCGACACGTGTCAAGAAGCGAAAGCAAATGGATCCATACGGAATACAAATGTTTCTTAGAAGGGCCTTTAACATCATGAACGCTGACCTATTCCAAAGGTCACATTTCACTCTGAGAGAAGAAAATTTGTTGAAGATTTCGTGAGGTTTTCTAAAAAAGTTTGTGGGGTTCTGAACGTTGCTGAATTCCATGTAGAGAAATTAACAGGATCTTAAACAGGAGAGAGTTTGGCTCGTTTTGGAAAATGGGCCCCTTCTTGGGAGAAGGTGTCCAAGTCATTAGAAAAGTCTGGTTAGTTTTCAGCTTGATGGATTAGTTTTATGGAACTTTTTTATGCGTCTATTTTTTTTGACTTGCAGTGTACAAAATACCAGTAAACAGCTGTGAGTTAATTTTTTTCTCATATATGCGTCAGGATATAAACAACAAGTCTTTTTTTCCACCAGCAATAAAAGAACACCAAGGAAGATGACAAAGATCTCTCTTCCTCTACAGGACGAAATTACATTTCTCATGGAGCCAAGCAGGCTCTTGGTGAAGTGTAATCGATCAACTTAGTCGTGTCTTTCTCCTTGCTTCCTCCTCCTACAGAATAATTTCAATTTGGCGTGTGACATGGGAAATGTATCGATGACCTCTTACTTCAACCATGTAAGAAATTTATTTCTTGGACTCCACAAATCACCAGGCTGGAATTACCTTTATTACGCCGCAAATTATACGACTGCTGTCACGTGATTCAACCTTCTTTAAAGAGACATACATTTTTTTTAAGTCCTAAAATACACAAGAACGTTTTCCATTGTGAAATACAGGAAGAGCCGGTCCTAAACCACAAGATAATATTTTTTAAAATATCTACAGACATATATAAATAGCCAGTTGAATTTATGAAGTTCTGAACCTATATCTATAACAATGAACATCAATAATGTCGGTCCTCCTGCGATAAAGTGACCTTAGGACGGCCTTGTGGTATTTATCGAATTAAAATGGTTTGTTTCTTAACTTTTGGAACACCAGTGTTAACAACAATGGTATCAATCAGAGTATGTACAGTGGTGAACAAAAATATTGCTTTTTTTTTTAATTTTCCAGAAATATTATATCAAAAACTGTACTTATATCTGGGACCTCAGCCCTAACTCAATAACGAGTGAATAAATCGAACCTGGACCTTTCCAAAGTAGGTTTAACACAGCTACTCGTTGTCTACCTTCCCCCCTCAACTCATAAAAGTGGATATATCGAGAGAGGGGTATATAAATGTCTCCATTTTTAATAGAGAGGGAAAACAGAAGGTTCTCTCTTTGGTTAAGTTGAGTTTACGATGTCAACATCTACTGGACCTTACCATGTTGAGTATGAGTGTAAATCTTTAACATATCTACCACAAATAAACATTGTTTCTGTGTACTCTTCTTTCCAGGGAGCACATAATTCCTACCTCGCTGAGAAATCTATAAAACGTCGGAAGAGTCTTGAAGGACAATATTTTATTAAAGTGTCAACATGTCAGATCCATTACTGAGACATTCTGACATCCTCCTTTTCTCTTTTCGCTCTCTTTAAATGGATGCCCGATGTGGGTGGCACATACCAAGCTTTTTTTTTTTCCCTTTCAAAATGCTATGGCATTTGCTTACAGTCGACAAACCAAAGATTCCACGAAAATAATCTTCTGAAGATATTTAAAATACATTAATATTTCTAAAAATAAAAATGACTGAAGACAAGAGTTTAAGGGTAATTTATTCAAAAGGTCTCTGAGGTCCTCGCGGGTGGCGCATTGGTTATAATTCCCATCCCCCTCCCACCCTATTGAAAAAGGCCCTTCCTGGCTGAAGTCGGACATCAACAATCTTCTTGGATTTATATACTCCAGTAAGATTGTTGATTATAAATCCATATGGAGGACAGTCCATACATCAACAGTTTAATTTATCTCCAATACAGTCAGTAAATTTCGTAAGGGGGAGGAGTAGGGACCATGACTACAGTAAGGATCCGTTATCCCTTGTTCTTTAATAAATCTGACAAGCCTTGATTTAATTCCATAGTTTTCCTCCATCATGTCAAAACAGGATCCACATGGGAGTAATTACTATGGTGAAGGAAGCCTTCGGAGTAATTTTAAGATTTAGAAATTTATTAACATGAAGACGAAGGTCCCAGATGGCAGCCACATCTCTGGTGTATACTCTGTTGAGCGCCATATACAAGTATCAGTGCAGCTAAACTTTACTTGGTCAACACCATTTTTCATTTCACCAAACTTTGAGATTCCTTTACCTTTTTTCTTAGGAATAGTGTTGTCTTGAAAGAAAATTGCCTTCTGCTACAAACAGCTAGTTCGTCTCTCGGGTATTTGTAGAAAACTAGTGATTTCCAGTACAGTAGAGACGGTTGTAACATCACATCAACACTAACCGGGTCCAATTCGTTCGTTCTCTGCTATTTTCTTTCATTCTAAATATCACATTCTCTATTGAAGAGTGAAAGAAAAGTAATAGGAGCAAACATTCTTCTTTCTGTAGTTTAATATCGCCTCTAAAGACTCCTTCAGTGATAACAGAACCGAAAATCCAGCTAAAGATGTGCAAAGCATATTAAAACCATAAATAATAATATGGAGGCACTACGTTTTGAAAAGTATACAAAACCTTCATCAAGTAAATTGCCAACTGATAATTTTTAGACTTCAAAAACACTAATAAATTATAAACAAGCGTTCTTCTCTTTGTCCTTAACTTAGGGAACAATTTTTAAGAAAAACAAATAAAACTCCAAGCTTTTCTTTATGAGAGATAATTTTCAATAATTTGCCAGCTGTTTGGCTCATAAAAAGGAGCCATTTAATTATAAATCCACAAAACTGTAATGAAAATTAATAGGCTACATACTCGGCTAGGCCTATTTAGTGATGGATAATTTTTAAACCATGGCATGAGCTAAATTGCCCTTGAAGCGCCATCTATGGTAAGTAATAGTAGATAATATTTTGCGTGTCTTGTTGAGGTTAAAAAAATGGATTCATTTGCAGAGTTAATAATTTTCGTCCTTAAAATTAATGCGTTTGGTATCAATCTGGGACCGAGCAAAAGGTGTAGCTATCGGTTAACTTTAAAGGAATCTGGTGTCTTCGGATCCCCCTCCCCTCTCCGGCCCTCAAACACACGTGCGTAGAATATGATCACATTTGCAGAGACGCCATCACGCGGGCTTTAATGAGATGCAAATGACGCAAGAGCATCAATATTTGCGGACCTTAAAAATATAATTACGAAGTGTATTCTTGGATATTGTTGGCCATCTTGGAGGCGCTGTTCTCCTTAGATAAGCGACGCCAGTGACAGCAGAGACATCTACACTTAATGACACTTGATGAAGTATCTTCAATAAACCTGAGATTTGATCTGACGAGTTGGAGGTGCTGCTAATAAACTGAGGTTGCCTTAAGCACCGGACATTAATACGAACTGAGTTTATAAGAGAAGAAAAAAAAAACTTGGAGTATATTACCCACAAAGATCTTCTGGAAGTGGAGAAGAAAAAAAAAAAAAAGAGAGAAAATAAATTAAAATTCTAGCTTCAATATTAAATTAAGAACAGCGTGAGGGGCAGAAGATGGAGTTCCAAGATGGAGAAGGCTAACTTCAAATTAAGTACAAGATTTGATTAAGCCATTCTGTCGCTTTTTTACTGCACACCAGAGAAGATTCTATAACCATTACGTGGCAATTGTGGTGCACTTTGTAATTTACTCTCAAATAAGCTCGGGACATTTCAAGGAAAGCAATCTCGCCAAGGGTTGTTTGGACAACCTGATATTAACGTTGTAATTAACTTTTTTTCTTTTTTTTTTAAATATTTAAGTTATATTTTTACCCAAACTTGTATAATCAACGCTGACCAAAGATCAAAGGTATATGCTTTTTAAAAGATAAATAATTAGGATTTAAGAAAAAAATTAATGTTTTGGTAAACTTCTTGATGTGGTCTTTCGATTTCTTGCTCCATATCCTCTGTCTGTAAACTGGCTGTGTTCTGTGGTCGATTTTCTATTTTGCTGGATGAAAAACCCGAGTTTCAGGGACCAAAAACCATTCTACTCTCTCCTGAGACCGACTAACTCGGCCACGTTGTGGAAGATACCCCTAAAAATTCCTCACATCATGATGGAACTCGAACTCAGGTCTTTTCCACATGGTGTGGGATGAAAAATTGTGAACAAAGTTCTGCAGTTTACTCCAAGAAAGCTAAAACTTTAACAAATATAACTACTTAACTGGTAACGTTTCTGCATTGGATGTTGAATCCGTCATCAGGCCAAACCAAGAAAGAAGGACAGTCTGAATAAGGTTTAGAGGAGAGAAAACTTGAACACATTGCTTGCTTTTTTATTCAGGTGGTTTGATTGGTAATTTCTATCAATTATTTATGAAGAATTGCGTAAGATTCTTCTCTAACATTTCTTAAATTTAAAAGAAGCGGTATGGATCTGTTTATTCTTTATATAGTAAGTTTGATAAAACAGGTCCAGTTTGAATTGTTCATGACTTCACCATTGAATACCTTCAGGAGATCTATTTGGTTTACCGTTTTATTTTTCCAGAACCATACGAAGTTCTTTTTCGCCAACGATTCCTCATGTTGAGTTTAGTTTCTCACTTTGGGGTCTTTAGAATTTACGTCCAGGCAATTAATGCAATAAGGTGTCAGTTAATTGTGTAATTAAACTGTTCGTGCTCTGCAATCGCTTTGTCTAATTTTTGGAATGACAAAGCCAAATTTCGGGAGAAAAATCCACCCAACTTTTTTGAACCAAGATTGATCAACTGGTCGAAGTTGAGAAGTACACACAATAATAAAAAAAATAAGAATGTTTATTCAGTATTGAATCGGCCTTCTGTGTTTCGAATAACAGCAAGTGTACGAAGCTGCATGGATGTGGCTGTGGCAAAGTTGAAGGAAGAGGACTTCGTTGTCGAATAGCTCTCTCTCCAGCATATCCCACACATTCTCAACAGGATTGAGATCAGGTGAATGTCGAGGCCACGAAAGATGGTGGAAATCCGTGTTATATTCTCCGAACAATTCTTGCAAGATTCTGGCACGATGAGCTGTTGCATTGCCATCCATAAAGTGACCATCAACTTCTGGATAAAAGTATAACACTGCAGGATGCAGTAGAGCTGGTTCTGGATGACATTCGATCTTCCACCGGTATCAAAGAACCCAATCCGTGTCAAAAAAACATTCCCCATGATACCATCTACAGATGCTTGAGTTATCTGAACCAGGCAACAGGGTCCATCGCTTTAGCAAGGTTCTCGCCATCAGTAGAACACACATTGTTTTGCAGTGATGGTAGCAACATGGAACCGCTTGCTTTACAGTCAACAATCTTTGAGATGGATGCTCTTAAGAAACCAGTTATGTTTTTCTTTTCTTGAATCATGGCTCCTGCTAAACACACACCCACAATAAGACCTTTTTCAAAGTCTGACAGTAGCTTGTGCAGTCTTCATACTCAACGAGACAACACGACATTCTCTCCCCTCCCCACGGTTCTCTTTGCATTTCTTCTGTCTGTAACTGTCTTAATACAAAGGTTCTATTTTTTTGGCTAGCGCGTGTACTTTTATTAAGTACAAAGGAGCTTTTGGGGGTTTTCTTCACAATGTGACCGAGTTATTCGTCTCGCGATCCATTTCCTTACCCTTTGATTCATCCTTCAGAAAGAGACAAATTTCCCTTAGAAATACACTCGATATATCGACTCCTCACGGCCTTAGTTGCCTTTGCACAAATTCTAAGCAACCTCTGCAACGTTTTAACAACTTCCAATTCTAAACAACCCAATTAAATGTGATTTCTTTAAAAATTAGTGATATTTAATTAAAATTTTTAAAGTTTAAAAACTCGAAAATCCAATATTTAATTTTTTTTATATATATTTTAAAATCAACAAGAAAAGAAAAAGAAGGCTATTTAAGGGAAAGTCTTTGCCAGCCATTATGAATACGTTTTCCGATAAAAAGGGAATAAAATATGGCTTACTTTGGAAATGCAGTAATCCGTCTAAACAACGGATTACCGGAATTGTATCTGCAACCGAAATGAATGGAAACACCCCCTTTGAAAATTTATGCTATTCAAATATACGATGAGGGGAAAGAGGGGGAGGAGAAGAATGTTAGGTTCAATAAAAACGTAGCCGGAGGGATTTTTTCGTATTCCTTCAACCATACAGAATCTTTAATAAGGTGGAAAAATAACAAGATAGTAAGAGGAAGAAAGTTAGCATCTCGTGGAGCATTATAGAAACAAAAAGAATAGAGTATTTTCTTTCTCTCTCTCTCTCTCTCTCTCTCTCTCTCTCTCTCTCTCTCTCTCTCTCTCTCTCTCTCTCTCTCTGCGTGTGTCTTCTTCCCTTTCCAGCCCCTGAGCACTTTTGAACATCGTAGAGAAATCGAATAAAATGCATTATACAGCACCCAACAAATACTAAGACACATCGGAGGGAGTGGAGGGAGGGCTGGCATATAAGAAAAAAAAAAAAAAAAGCAAAATCGACTGTGACTTATAGCTAGTTGGCATATCACACTATTTTGTGATCTCTTTTCATGATAGCGAGCCTCTCAAATATCCCTTTTCGTGAGCACTCTGGCGTCCACGTGTAAGCTTTGTCAATTGATCGTTGACTAGCATGCTCCCCGAGATCTATGGTAACGTAAAATACACCAAAGACTGTGCCCATCTTGGTAAATGTATTCAACCGCATCAATCATGAAATACGAGAACATAGCGATACGTTTTTCTGATTGAACGCTACGCGAAGAAATTGGGTTTTCCATCCTTTTTTTTTTTTTTTTTTCTCCATTTCGGGTAAAAACTGTCTTAGAGTCTGTCTGAGAAGGTTTATGGTTGACAACTATTGACGTAAACCTCTAAGAAAGGAAGTAGTAGATGAAAGAAAATATATTCGAGTGAAAGGAACGCTAAATATGTAAGAATTTCGTACAAAATACGATCCGATTGTTTTGTTCGTTTGGCGAACGCCGTATAACGCATTATTGGATAAACAACCACTGTCGCCGTTAACGACACCACTACAAACGGATGGTTCAGACGCGACTGGCTGAAAACAATGCACTTAATAATATGGAAGGCCACTATATACACATTATATGCTAGCAGTGCGGATGACAGAGTTATTGCGCAAGTTCCGGTTTTTTTTTTTTTTTTCTTCTTTGTGCGCAGTCGCAATTATTAGCAATTTTAATGTTGTTGATTCGTAGGAAAGTAAGGCGTGCACTTATTGACACTATAACCATCGAATTATCGAGAGAAAGACAGAGATATTTTCCAGAAAACAAAAAGAAGACATAACTGGATAAACAACCACTGTCGCCGTTCACGACCCCAATACAAATGCATCATTCAGAGAGTATAAGCTAAAAAAGAGTGCACTTAATAATATGGAAGGCCTTATATACACATTTTCTGACAGTAATGTTGTCTATTAAGAGTTTCTGCGCAAGTCGTGTTTCTTTTTGTGCGCAGTCGCATATATTATCAAATTTTAATATTGTTCATTCGCAGTAAAGTAAGGCGTACACTTACTAACACTGTAACCATCGAATTATCTGTGGAGAGAAAGAAAGAGAGAAGGGGGGGAGAGAGAGAAGAATATTTCAAATATGATTAGCCTTTAAGAATGGTTGCGATAGGCATGTGTGCCTTAAGTGAGCTGTAATGAAAATAAATTGCTGCTTTGCGCAACATCATGGCCTCTTATTTACCGATGTACAATTGTGTTAAGTAAAACCATTTAAAAATAAACTTATACATCAAAGGGACGGATCTACGATGGGGGTGGACAGGGACGGAGTCTGTTTCGTTACACGAACTTCGTTCGATGCGAATTTTTGTCAGTTTGATCAAAATATATGGCCATCTTGGTACAAACTTTTAAAACCATCAATGAACATCACGTGATTAATGGCAAACGCAGAGATAAAACGCGAGTAATGAGATTTGTTCTTATACCCAAAACGCCGTGCTGGCTTTCTTTCTAACTGTCTGCATTCTCTGTCCTCTTCTCTCTCTCTGTACTTTCAGTAATGATGCATTTTTTTTTTCTGGGCCAAATTCGATCCCCCACCCTTTTTTCTTTCTTTCTTTCTTCCCACTTTGCTTCCCCCTAACTCGAACTTATTCTGGTAATTACCTTAAAGTCATTTTCTCAAACATTAAACGTCTCTTTACTGTTTACAGTTCCTTTTTTTTCTCTTTCCCCCCTTTTTTTTTGCACCCCAGTGTGCATATTTCTCCTGCTAATGGCTTTCGCAACATACACACAGAACGTTTGTCTGCTCGATTCATTACAAAATTGAGCGCATGCGCAGGTAGAAGTTTAATATATAAAAAAAAAAAAAGATATGAAATAAAGAGCATTAGTTCTATTGGAAAATTTAAGTATATCACTTTGGACGCAAGATTATTTTTTATATGTACAGTAATTAAAAAAAAATAGACACATCTTTTGAAAAGCGTTCTCTTGAACCCTTTGGAGAAAAACAACAAATAGCATTTTTATTTGTTTTTCGCCAAAGATCAAATACTTTTATCGATGTTAAAGCACAATTTGAAGTAAACGATATCCGATTACCAGCGCCACCTAGCGGTACATTCTGGTAACTCGATAATAAATGCGTTTTGGCTTTCAATTGGATGGGGCTTATATTTTTAATGGGGATGGAATTAGCTACAAGATCACGTGGGATTGGTACAAGAACGCAACTCGTATGATCCTGATCCGACACCTAATACGAAAGCAATTATCTTGGTCATGAAGGCCAAACTTTGGTGCAATTACTGGAGTACTCACCACTCTTCTAAGCACACGTCCAATAAGTAATAATCAGAGGTAACCATGGGTGAAAAAGGATGAATCACTAATACTCATGCTCTGGTGAGCATTGGTCGCGTCCGAACGACAAAGAAATGGAATCGAATAGGGTTTAACACCCTTCGATTCTTGTTATGTACAGTAGTGGACGAAAAAAAGTAGCAAGACTAAACTCTTACAGATTCGACTGAGATTTAAAAAAATAGATAAATCTGGCGCAAATTAGAATGCCTTTAGAGAGAAAGAAAGATTAAAAATATCTTTTTGTACATACCGATTTGTATTTTTTGTTATGTACAATAGTGGACAAAAAAAAAGGAGCAACATTTTGAATTTATTGAAAATAATCGAAAATTCATTTCGGGAATAGATGGATTTTTTTTTCTTAATTAAGATGTGCCTTTCGAGTTCTTTTTTTCCCAATTTAATGTTGTGTGCGTACGCGAGTGTCCCGATGATACCAATAAAGCAAAATCTTTCAGGTGGTATCCTCGTGGAGATAAAAGCTCCAGCAATTTGAGATTTGTTAACGATTTCCTTTAAGACCGAGACTCGGTGTTCCTCTTGCACATCGAGAGCGAACAGGTCGAGATGCTATATCTTGTTAGTGCCTCTTTTATTTATGCCACTTCTTCCAGACGTTTCGCAAGGATGCAGTTTCCTTAGAGAGTACACTTAAAGCATGGTAACTCAGAGGTATTCTTTCCCCAAGGAACAACTACCGAAGAGTACCACATTTATTTTATAAGATTTTCTCGGAATCGGGAGACGAAAAATATTAGAAGTAACTTAATATATCTAGATCTGTAAACTCTTCTACTGTCAATGACCTTTTTCCACCAGTGGGACCATCCTGTTCGTTTTGGGAAGGGAGCTGGACCATAGACTTTTAGGAGCATCGACAACTAAGGCCATATTGGGCGGTATATATTGTGTTAAATTGTATTTGTTCTGTGGTCAATTTTCTGTCTGCTGGACGAGAAAATAGTTTCCGGGATGAAAACCAAGCTACCCTCGCCTGAAACCGACTAACTCAGCCATAAAAATTCCTCAAGTCATCCACGGGACTCGAACTCAGGTCTTTTCTACCCAGTGTACCAACTGTGCTACCCACGATGGTGCGGCGTATCCACTCGTCTGGCACAGAGGTTAACGTACATGTATTGAATATGTGAAAGAAATCTCAGACAACTTACATTGCTTTGCACCCTTTGATGTATTTCGAGTCATTAGAATTTTCACCAATTTCCTGGTCCGGGCGCCGCTGGTTGTTATTTTCTTGTGTTTCATTCAGTTTTTATATCTTTTTTTTTTTTTTCTTACTTTCATTCTCTCCTGCTGTTTTTCAGGCGGTTTTGTTTCTCAACTGTCTACATAACAAAGATTTTTGTTTACTGTTTCCTTTGAGTGCTTCACTTTAATCCGATTATCAAAAGAAACAAGTTAGTTGACAACATATATATCCAATTACTTTCTTCTGTAGCTCGTTTTTTTTTTTTTTTTAAGATATTTTTCTTAACTTTTTCCTGATAGTATTGTCCATTTTAATGTCTGTACGAGCCATTACCGACTTTGGAAGGTGTTTCTTTACGAGTTTTCACACGTAGACGATAGAGGGCGCTAATGTGTGATGCAGCTTGTTTACTTATGATGGTAAAATGAAAGTTAAATTATTGGCTGATCTACGCCAAACGATAGTCTTACATGAAACTCCCAAATATTGGTGATCCCACAGGATACGAAATCTCGTGGAGCACTTGCTCGACTACCAATCTGAATTTTTGTATAAGAATCCATCAGTGCCTAGCCATCCACATTTGCATTCGTGTTTGAGAGGGGCACAAACAATGTAAAAGAGAAGATCCTTTCATCAGTCCTCTACCAATCTTCATTTTTGTGTTTAAATACATCAGTGCCTAGCCATCCATATTTTCATCCGTGTTTGAGTGAGAGGACTAAACAATATAAACAGAAGATTCTTTCGCCAGTCCTCTACAAATCAGCATTTTTTATTAAAACCCATCAGTGCCTAGTCATCCATATTTACATCCACGTTTGATAGGTGTCTAAACAATGTAAAAAGAAGATTCTTTTACCAATCCTCTACTAACATGCATTTTCGTTTTAAAATCCATCAGTGCCTAGCCATCCATGTTTGATAGCTGTCTGAACAATGTAAAAAGAAGATTCTTTTACCAATCCTCTACTAGTATGCTTATTGTTATTTGTTATTGTTATTTGGTTTTTAGGAGCATTAGCAACTAAGGCCATATTGCTCCGGGAATATGCGGTGGTCATTCCCTGACCTTTCCGCATCCTTCGTATTTGGTGGTGACGGGCTCGAACCCCGGTCTAATCAAGAAGCGTGTGCTACGCACCGCTGCTCCTTCCCACCTGGCTACGGAGGCGCCCTACTAGTATGCATTTTTGTATTAAAACTCATCAGTGCCTAGCCATCCATATTTATATCAATGTTTCTTAGGTGTCTAAACAATGCAAAAAGAAGATTCTTTTACCAATCCTCTACAAATATGCAGTTTTGTTTCAAAATCCACCAGTGCCTAGCCATCCATATTTACATCTACGTTTCAATGTAAAAATGATAATAATCCTTTTATCAGTCCTCTACCAATCTGCATTTTTGTATTAAAACACATCAGTGCTTAGCCATCCATATTTGCACCAATGTTTGATAGCTGTCTGAACAATGTAAAAGGAAGATGTTTGTTATGTTGTTATTTGGTTTTTAGGAGCATTAGCAACTAAGGCCATATTGCTCCGGGGATATGCGGTGGTCATTCCCTGACCTTTCCGCATCCTCCGTATTTGGTGGTCAAGGGGTCGAACCCCGGTCTAATCAAGAAGCGTGCGCTACGCACTGCTGCTCCTTCCCACCTGGCTACGGAGGCGCCAGTAAAAAGAAGATTCTTTTACCAATCTTCTACTAGTATGCATTTTTGTTTTAAAATCCATCAATGCCTAGCCATCCATATTTGAATCTGTGTTTGAGAGGGGCGTAAAAAATGTAAAAAATGAATCTTTCACCAGTCCTCTACCAATCTGCATATTTGTAATAAAACACATCAGTGCCTAGCCATCCATATTTCTATCCGTGGTTGAGCTAGAGGGCTAAACAATGTAAAAAGAAGATTCTTTCACCAGTGATTTTTAAATTGAACTCGATTTACACATTTATTCGCAAATTTTCCAAAGACTTCGATTCGAGTCCAGGAAAAAAAAATATTACGACTGTAAACCTGAATTCTTAAAAAAATAAATTTAAGCACGTGACTGTGCATAAAAGCCACCTTTTCTTAACTCCTCCTTAGCGACTCTACCAATGTTTGCGGAAAAATCCTGGCACATAGACTACACAATAAAAGAACGCTCAAGGGGTAGGGCGAAAGCTTTTGAGGTGGGAGGGGAAGAGAAAAAGACAAACTAATTTTCTCACTTAAACAATCCAACCATTTCCGGTGTTGTCTAAAGATCCACTAAACCGGAAATGAAACATTCAAATCGTTTCTGTTTTTGTCTATCCCAAAAGACAAATGGATAGAGGGGGAGGGGGAGAGGAGGAGAAGCTCGAAGGACCAATAATCTGCAGGTGTGTGGAGGAGAAAGGGGTTGTCTACTATAATTAAAACTGAATTCAATTTGCAGAGTGTCACTTGATTTGCAACCAGTGTCATCAACCAGTTCGGGACAACCCGCCCACAAGGATGGTGGAGAATCATTTCGTCTGGTAATGGGATGAGTCGCAATTCTTTTTTGCCCCAACCCGCCCTACTTTGATCCAATCTTCTAAGCTCGTGCAATGCACACCACGTGATCTCGAAAATTCATTCTTTCAGGTCCTCTTCTATTCCAGAAACAAACAAAAATAATGAAGAGAAAATCTTGCAGGAGCTTGAAGATTAAATGGAAATTTGTGGGTTCCTTTCTCTGATCAGAACTTGAAGGATTTTTTTCTTCTTTCCATCAGTGCCTTTTTTTTTATTCTTTCTCTCTCTCTTCGGGGCGGTCAGAATGTGCTAGAAGTGTAGAAATCTAATCAATTCAAAGTAATTTCTCTGTCTTGCCCCTCTGTTATGCAAATTATTCGAGAACTGCACATGCATAAAAGTTGGTTGTGGTAGCCGGCCCTTGTAGAGAATTTCAAAATAAAGGACATTTTTTTTTTTTTTTTTTTTTGTCACTGTAGCTTAATGAAAGTGAAAAGTTTGTCTTCGGAAGTGGAAGAGACGCTTACTTAAAAGAAAGAGTGAAAAAAAAAGAATTTTCTCTTCGATGTTTAAGCAAAGATAGCTCTTTTTATTAGATTAATGAAAATACTCGCTTCGTTTAAGCTTTTGTTTTCTCCCATTCGTTCTGTCAATAGACAGAAAGGAATATTTGAAAGGGCCGGGTAAATAATTTCACTAATGAAAATACACCCATTGTGGTCCTCAAATAACTGTGGGCAATCCTGGTATTGTTATTATCCAACATCACGTAAGCAGCTATCAACTAGTTGAAAATGCAACTCCGCTCACTCTGAAGAAGAGGCGTATTATCGTCCTTGAAACGTTACTGTAATTAAGATATTTTCACTAATCATTTTGTGTTACCATGGCCGCGTGTGCGTGCACATGCATGTGTGTGTTGTAGTGGGTTTTAGTAGGGCCGGACTAAAGTATTCTGCACCCCATGCAAAAATTTCAGCGCTGCTTTGGATATCCTAGAAATCTGCGTAAGGTTTTGCAAAAAATCCTGCCCTTACTCTTCAGCCCCTGTAAGAATGGCGCCCTGGGCGAATGCCCTGTTAGCTGGTGCCATATTGCTCCGTGTATATTGTCTATAATGCGTGTGCGCTGAGTTCGATTTTCTCTTTGCTGGATGAAAACCCGAGTTTCCTGGATTAAAAACCATGCTATCCGTGGCTGAGTTAATCAGTCTCAGGCATATTTATTGTAAAAATACCCATGAAACCTCCTTACATCATCGACCGGACTCGAGACAAGCCACCGATGTCCTTTGTTTCCTCAATTGTGGCTCCTGCTAAACGTGCTCCAACAATCACTTGAGTTCACCATGACCAGTACAATATTTATCTATTAGCCAGGAACTCGTGCTCAAAATCACCAGCTTTCCTGTGACCAGCCCACGTAGGTGGCACAGTTAGTAGAATCGCTCTCCTCACAGCGGGTGGAAAAGACTTGAGTTCGAATACCATTGATGGAGAGAAATTTATGGTCCTTTTTCACAACGTGGCCAAGTTAATCGGTCTCAGGCGATGGTACCATGATTTTTCGCCAGAAACTTCGGATTTTTATCCATCAAACAGAAACTCGACCACGCAGAACACGCAGTGTACAGACAATATATACGCAGCAATATGGCGTTAGTTGCTGATTCCCCTAAAACCTGCTACAACAACATCTGCACGACCAGGACCACTAAGAAGCTCCAAGAAAGCGGACATTACTTATCTGATACCAAGGAACTCGTCATCATACCATGTGACAACTTAAATTAACACACACGTACGTTTATCTGTTGACACCAATTTCAAAAGGCCAGCAATTTTTGTCCAGTCAATGTATTTCATTGTTGGATTCACTGGAAAATTTCACCTGAATCAGTCCATAGATGGGTAACATAAGCCAGAATATCACTAGTGGATCGACATTGATGGAATCCATACTGGCGATCGTTGATGAGATGAAAAGGTTCAAAGCATCGTAAGAGTTGGAGGTTGATGGATTTCTCTAATTCTTTGGAAAGAGTTGACATAAGCTCAACAGGACGATCACTGGAAGGGATTTGTCACCCCACTTAAGAACTGGCTGGTTGTGAGCAAATTTCCAACAGACTGAAAAATACCAGTGGAACGATAAAGCGTAAAAAGGAAAGACAAAACAGGAGTGGGACACAGGCATTAAGAACAGGGGAAAAATGTCGCCAGGACCTACAGACATTGGTACCATGGTTATTCAGGAGTCTTCTCTTTCTGAAGACCATGGAAGACATTTCATAAAATATGTTCGGTATGGTATGAGCCTTACCAGGACTTTTAATGCCAGAGTTTTGGATTTATGAATATTTATTGCAAACGATATTGCAAAATCCAACAAGGATCGAAGAACAGCGCCCTCTAAGAATCTCCTAAATTTTCATTTCAACTTATTTTATCAAAAAATAAGGGGAAAATGATTGCTGGCACTCAGTAAGAAAAACTTTTTTTCCCTCTCCAAGTCTCTTTTCATTTGGACCAAAAAGGATGCTGTCAATAAACTATGTACGAGGTACTCTGTCCACGGGCGTAATCATTTCCTGAATGGTTTCTTTCCTTAGCCGCTAGATGGTGTTTGCGCTATATGAAATGTGGTAAGAGAAAGAAGAAACAAGCTTATGTGGGAGTGGATTGCAGGACACATAGCTTTCATGAAGATCTCCGCAGAAGTAACAACAGTTCTCCTCTGTTCGTAACAAGATACTGTTATCTCTATCGATTTCCTAAACTCGTTATATGACCAACAGCGTGCAGAAGACACAAGAAAAACATTCCTCCTTCGAAAAACTGAGGGAGGAAGAGAATTCCGTGTATTCCAAGAATGGAAACTTCTTTTGTCTCGCTCTTTTTAAATAAAACGATATGGTTTTTCAATAGTCTTCGATTTTTCATGGCTAATTTAGGTATGGAGTGCCAGCTGAAAGGGAATGGTAAAGAGCAGAAGAAAGAAGAAGTGCTTTTATAGGAAAATTGTTGACATCGAATCGGAAATAACGAACTTCTGCTTGTTGAAATCGACCTGAACAAGAAATTCTAATGATTCTTACATATCTGTCATTTGTTAGAAATACCACGTAACAATAGAATCATCCAACTCATTGATGACGTCAGTCAAACGCGTTAAATAGATCTGTTGGAACCATAGAATCTTACATTTCAAATATCATGTTGGGTCTGAATTGAAAAATCTACATACTGTTGGGCGAGATTGAGTCTGTGAGGAAACGAGTTGATGCCCTACAGTAACTTTAATCTGGGGACTTGTCACAGATTCCATTTTTTTTGATGCTATGTCAGGGATTGTACTTCTGAATCTGGCTCCAGTATTGATCAACCTGTTCAGAATAATTTGGTTCTCCAGGATAGGTTGTTAATTTGGGGACTCTTTTGTAAGAGGACAGAAAAAGTGTGTTTAGATCGGACAAAATATTCTTGTGTCTGTAATTCTGTCCAGCCGTGAAGTTATTTTAAGATGAAAGTCAAGTACATTAATCTTAGGTTTGTGGGACTCTGCAAGGCTGATGGGGGAATTTTTCTCAACATGGCCAACCTTAATTAGTAGATGGAATTTATTTTGTAAAAACAGTGAGGTGTACCGATTAGCAGCTCTTAGGAGACTATGTACTCCTTGCCATGTTGCATTTTTTTTTCTGGAGGGAAACAGGTTCTTCCGAGACGATAATGTTTGAGGTCATGAGGCTGGCACTGTCTACTAGTAATTTGAGGAACATAGAGAAGATAACACCAATCTTGATTGGCCATCAAATTTGCCAGATTACAATCAATTAAACATCTGTGGAATGTTTTGGAATGGAAAGTGGGTCAGGATACGCAACTCTCATCTATTCCAATACTGTGGCGGACGTCCTCATCTATTCCACCACAGTATTGGAATAGATGAGGACGTCTTCAGACATCAGCCGAATAGAGGTTGTTACCCGTGCAAAGGTAGCCCAACACGGTATTAAGTAGATGTTCATAATTCAGTGATCACTGAGTGTATATATTGTGAGAGAAAATTTTCTAATAATTAAGACAAGTAGCTTGTGGGCCTAGGTGCTTGAGGGGAGATATTGCCACAATTGTGTGGCGATGAAGTGATGATGCAGATGATGAATTGATGAAGTTGATGGTGATGAAGTAATTATGAATTGATAATGATAGAGTCATGATGAATTGATGGTGATAAATTAAATGAAGTTGATGGTGAAGGTGAATGTGATGAATTACTGCTGACGAAGTCATGGTGAATGTGATGAATTGATGGTGATAAGATGTGATTAAGATGAATTGATGAAGATGTTGAATTGATGGCGATTGATGAATTGATGGCGTTTAAGTGATGATTAAGATGAATTGATGATTAAGATGAATTGAAGAATGGTGATGATGAAATGATGAAGAATATAATGAATTGATGACGTTGAAGTGATGAAATGGTGATGAGGTGACGATGAAGTTGATGGTGATAAATTAGATGAAGTTGATGGTGAATTGGTGCTGACGAAGTGATGGTGAATGTGATGAATTGATGGTGATAAGATGTGATTAAGATGGATTGATGAATTTGATGAAGATGTTGAATTGAGGGCGATTGATGAATTTGATGAAGATGATGAATTAATGGCGTTGAAGTGATGATTAAGATGAATTGATGAATGGTGATGATGAAATGATGAAGAATATAATGAATTGATGAACGGTGATGATGAAATGATGAAGAATATAATGAATTGATGACGTTGAAGTGATGAAATGGTGATGAGGTGACGATGAAGTTGATGGTGATCAATTAGATGAAGTTGATGGTGAATTGGTGCTGATGAAGTGATGGTGAATGTGATGAATTGATGGTGATAAGATGTGATTAAGATGAATTGATGAATTTGATGAAGATGTTGAATTGATGGCGATTGATGAATTTGATGAAGATGATGAATTGATGGCGTTGAAGTGATGATTAAGATGAATTGATGATTAAGATGAATTGATGAATGATGATGATGAAATGATGAAGAATATAATGAATTGATGACGTTGAAGTGATGATTAAGATGAATTGATGATTAAGATGAATTGATGAATGGTGATGATGAAATGATGAAGAATATAATGAATTTATGACGTTGAAGTGATGAAATGGTGATGAGGTGACGATGAAGTTGATGGTGATAAATTAGATGAAGTTGATGGTGAATTGGTGCTGATGAAGTGATGGTAAATGTGATGAATTGATGGTGATAAGATGTGATTAAGATGAATTAATGAATTTGATGAAGATGTTGAATTGATGGCGATTGATGAAGAATTTATGGTTATAATGAGTGGTGACGAAGAGAAATTGATGGTGATAATGAATGGTGACGAAGTTGAATTGATGGTGATGAATTGATGGCGTTGAAGTGATGATTAAGATGAATTGTGATGATGAAATGATGAAGAATA
Source organism: Mastigoproctus giganteus (assembly GCF_048544385.1). Lineage (NCBI taxonomy): Eukaryota > Metazoa > Arthropoda > Arachnida > Uropygi > Thelyphonidae > Mastigoproctus > Mastigoproctus giganteus. The sequence goes on along the minus strand of NC_143584.1, from coordinate 186,081,279 downwards.
TGATGAACTGATGAAGAATATGATGAATTGATGGTGATGAGGTGACGATGAATTGATGGTGATGAGGTGATGAAGGTGATGAATTATGGAATGGACAGTGGCAAGAATTGCCACTGTCGGAATACTGAGATTACAGGAGAAATAAAAATAAAATAAATTAAATATCCCTCCCACAAGTCCCTTTGCTAATGGGGAGAAGGACGTAATTATCCTCCTTTATAAGGCGATGGTCAGACTACAAAAACCATGAGGAAACGTAAACCAACTAAATCGTTTTGGCAAGGAATGTCACATATACATAAAAGTAACAATCACGTGATAACCAAGTACAGTTCTGAAAGGCAATTGCAGACAACTGGTGATTATTTCACTGCTGAAATTAATGTCCAAAGTAAGGAACTGTGTGACTCCAATTGTCAGAGACGCTTTTTCAATCACCAACCAATAAAGGGCCCCTCTGCTTGTCAAAAAACTTCAATAAACTGACGTCACAGACGACGCCCATTTCAATTTGCACCCTCGCTCTGACAAAACGCAAATACCCTGCCGGAGCTAAAAATACTTTTGCAGATAATTCCGAAGCCCATCTTCCTGATAGAATTCGCTTTTCGTTAATTTTGCAACGTTTGGAGAAGAGCGAGGCTGACAAGCGAAACACAAACAGAGCCGAGATTGTTTAGGGAGAATAAAGAGTTGATTCCGAATACGGTGTCATCTTCCATGTATTTCAACGAGACTATTGACAGCCGCCTGGCTTTAGAAAATGACCGAACTTGACACCTCAAAGGGCCGTTACAGCAAACGCTAAAAATCGAACTAACGGTAATACGGCTTCTCCAGAAAGAGATGAGAAATCGGAGCCGTACGACAGCGCACATCCTGAGGTACGCAAGCATCTTCTGACAAGCTTTTGTGATTTTCAATTTTAGCAACGAGTTGGCGTCACCATCATATTAAATTTCCACCTTGCTAAGTGCTTAACAAAGTGTTTCACTACTTCGTAAATATTGCATTCGGTACAAAGGAGAAGGATTTTACAAAGAAACACAACACCCTTCCTCGAGTTCACCCGATATGTCGCTAATTAGTGCCTATTGTCCTTAAGGCTTGGGGCACAAGTAGGCATAGTGATCACCTCTTCTCTCTTTGTCTATCCACCAATAAACGGATACCCGGAATTCTACTGGGAAATGGTTGGTTGGTTGTTTGAATCTTTAAAGATACTTTATTTTGTTTATAGGCCAAAAGTTCATAGAATCTGAGAGTTACGATGCCGAGGTCCTTGATTTGAAACATCATACGCTGATGAAACAAGAATCCTAGAAAATTTACCGTATTTACCCGTGAAATTATTCTAGTTCTCTTATTCGATAAGGAGATAAAGGAAAAACACGCTTTCCATATTATTATTATCAAGAAATTGTTTTGGATAAATAATGGCTTCCGAGAGAAATAATGGAAACGGAATTGGTGTCGAATTTCTAAAATTAACATTCTGAAAATGAAGGCAAGTTGGAAAAGTTCCATGCTTGTAATACGTTGGGCGACATCCAAAATAGGGCCTAACAGAAGAACAAACAAACATAAGATTTCTGTTTGTCTTCTGAGGCGTTTCACAACTTCTGCGATGGCATCCATGTTCCAAGGAGTCAAATATTGATTCATAAACCGTGAACTGCCACTCTAAATACAGGAAGACTGCATTTCACAATCAGTGAATGAACATCCATGACATGATTCATGACTGTTTCCTCAGGAAGAGACATTGATTGGCACTCGGGTGGTTACAATCTTCCGTAATGAATAATATCAACCACCTCCACATTAAGCACATCAACGCTAGTAAATGCCACCAGGTTGTCTCTCTGAATTCCCCGTTAGTCAACCAGTTTTAATTCGCCTTGCAGTTTATGAGAAGAGTACAAAATCTTATTTTAATAAATATAATAATAGAGAACACAAACTGATGTAATCGAGTGATTACTTTTATCTATCGGGATGAAAAGCTCAGTAAATTTCGAAACTGACTAACTCAGTACTGTTCGAAAGTGTCTCAATGATTTTCTGGAGTCATTCGACCAAAAATCGTGTAATAACCATAATTCTGGTTTTAATTTTCGCACTTTTTGTGTCTTCTCTTAAAAGAACGAAGAAAGAAAACCCCATCGATGCTGCAGAGTTACGCAGAGGTATTTAAGTCTCTCCTTTTCGATCACAGTAAATCGAAGAGGAGAGAGAGAAGAAAAAAAAAATCAAGGATCTAGCCCGCGCTGTTCATCCGTTACTTAGGGTTTCCACACGGCAACTGTCATCAAAGTATCCTTTTCTCTGGAGAAATTTGTGTAAGAGCTGAGAGATGGTTACATCTGATGTTGGTTCTTTTTTTGTTTGTTTTCCCTCCTCCTTTCTTCATTTCAGGCTTTTTCCTTATATCATCGGTGCCGAAACCATCAGGCGTAAAGGATTTTAGGATGTCGGAATGCACCCTGGAGATGTAAAAAAAAACGTTGCTCGAGTTTTAGAGGAAAGCTCTGAGATTAATTTTCTTAAAATGGAGTGGTTATCGTCGGTATAAAGCCAGATAACCTCAGTGGCCCGCGAATAATTCATTAGCGTAATGAATAGAGCAATTACCACGCGTTTATATGGCCAGCAGTACGCAATTAGCAGTTAATGAGATCCGCATTATTAATAATGACCAATGAGCACAAAATCAGCTCATTGTTAGCCTTAAATTTTAGGCTGTACATGACGTTGTCAAACAACGCGTAGTTAGCCTTAAATTTGAGGTTTCGGTAAGATTTAGCAATGGCACGCCATTATCCTTAAATTCGAGATCCTTTGCTTTGATCAGCCATTAGCAAATGTCTGATAGTTGCCCTTAAAATTACATCTACCACTGGTGACGCAAAACATGTCGCAGCTTATTGTTAGCCTTAAATTAAATTTACCATTTAACAATGAGGTATAAAGCAACTTATTGTTAGCCTTAAATTTGTCATTTAACAATGAGGTATAAAGCAACTTTGTTAGCCTTAAATGTGCCATTTAACAATGAGGTATAAAGCAACTTATTGTTAGCCTTAAATTTACCATTTAACAATGAGGTATAAAGCAACTTCTTGTTAACCTTAAATTGGCGATTTAACAATGAGGACACAACACTGCTCATCGTTAGCTTTTGACAATGAATCGATGACTACAAATCACTGCATTAAATTCGATATTTGTTTTAAGTTTCGGTGACTCAAGTTACTTTTTATTTTCAAAGATCTTTTAAGAAGTACTCGGGACAAAGAAGATTTGCTCTTTAGAGAATCTGCATTTCCTGATGAGGAAATTTAAAAATAGGGTAAATAAATAATTAACAGACCGCTGCATGCAGAATGCATCCTAAGAGGAAGGGCCGGACACTGAGTTCCGCAGCTAACAGTTCCAGTGATTTCACATCACTTGTTCTGCTCGTGGATATCCATTTTTTTTTTTTTTTTATTTTCATCCATCGTGTGGTAGTGGAAGTTTAAATAAACACTGGCAAGTATCTTGTCCTGTTTACACATTCTCTGTGAACAGGGGCGACAATTTTGACAATGTTAAGCCGATTATACCGTGATCTGCTTGCCAATGTTTGCTTAAGTATTTAAGTAAAATAGTCTGTTGCTTATCTCCAACTAGGAATTCTATTGGGAGAATGAGTTCGTGTTGCTGTTTCTCTTCTATCTCTCTCTCCTTTCTAAACTCAACCATCACTCACTGCAACTACAAAAGTACTTAAAAATATTAAATAGGCGATGTTTTATTCATATTTTTTTGTCTTATACGACTGCGCATGCGCTTCCCATTAAAATGCGTATTTAAAAAAAGTAGATTTTTATCCTTCAAGTATTATTACGTCGTCTGCTGGTCTATTAGTAAAGTACTGTTTCTGTTTTGTGAAAATTGCAGACGACGTTACGAATTTTTACGTCTGCGTTCATTGTTCGTTGAAATTCTTTTCTTTTGCCGATTTCAATTACGAAGTGGTCTTACGTCGTCTGCACATTTTTAACCAAACGATCAGCTGTTCATTTCAATTAACAGACGAAAAATGCGCAGATCGAATGATTGAATATTTCGTCAGACACGCAAACTGTGCATTAAACGTAATTTGAGGAAACTCAATGGAAATTTATTAATAAAAAAAACACTATCTTTTGGTTTTTATAACTAATATCCACAATAGATGGCGGGACATGTTTTTCCCTGCACCTTATTTTCAGTATGCAGAATTTACCGGTAGAAATAAAATAAAATACAAAAATAAAATAAAATAATACGAATGAATTTAAAGAATAAAATAAAATAAAAATAATATAAATGTAATGAAATTAAAAAAAATAAAATGAATGAAATGAAATTAAAAAATAAAATTAAAACATAACAAAATAAAATAAATACAGTTAAATTTTAAAAATATAATAAAATAAAATAAATACAATTAAATTTAAAAAACAAAATAAAATAAATTAAAAGATACAATATAATAAAATAAAATATATTAAATGCAAATAAATTAAACCAAATAAAATAATAAAATAAATTAAACAAAAAAAGAGTAAAATAAATGCAATTAAATTAAAATAATAAAATAAAATAAATTAAATAGTTTTTGATAGTCTGATTCCATTGGCATCTTCACACGAATATTTAAAACCAATAAAAATACATCCGGGGAACAACAACAACAAAACTGTTCAAGCGAGGTATTATGAAGCCATTAGTGTCATCTTTAAAATTGATCTTAATGGTATGTTCTCTGTTGCTCAACTTCCATCCACATAAAAGGAAGTGTGCAGACACCAGTTTGATCATCTATCACTCTGATTGCGTATTATGTCACTGTTGTCGAGGGATTCCTCTCTTGTCTGGTTTGAACGCCATACAATTGCAGACTGATACCACTTGTCACTGGAGATTCTAATTGAGATTAACATGTCCTCTGGATACCTTAACTTCTCTTCGTTATTGTACCTTTATGTATCGGTGGAGGAAATATGGCTCCATTTGGTGGCATCGCTTTGGTTCCATGATGGTAATCCATCCATCCATCGATGTTGAGTACAAGGTGTCAGAAACAATAATTTAAAAAAGGTAAATAATCTTCGTATATTAAGCCAAATTCCAAAATGAAACCAAGGATTTTGATTACATATTATAATTAATAAATTTTCACACGTAAATATACGTATACAGAAAAAGAAAGAAAAAAAACTCCAGTGGAAAAATTTATTCTTTAAAAAGAAAGTCTCTCCCCTTAAATTTCGCTTGTTAGGAAGGAGAAGCTGATAAAGGGATGGTGCACTTCAAGCATGTCTTCAAAAGGACTGATTATTATCTATCCATTCTCATCCCAGATTTCAGCCTCTAAAGTCACAAAGATTTTTTGATTGTTGCCACGGCAACCGGAATGGTGTAACTTTTACGAGTTAGAAGAGAGAGAGAGGTTCATTGTCGGAGGATCTTTTGGATGGGAGGCGCCTTACTACGGAGGGATTATAAAAGGCAAATAAAAGCGGGGTGGGTTATCAAAGATCATAACAGGAAGAATCTATTCAAGTAGAAAGTTTTACAAGATACGCTCCTATACCATTCATGAAAGATTTTACAACAGGTGGACCTGTATAATTTTGGCAGGGTAGTGTTGTTGTTGTTGTAATAGGGTTTTAGGAGCATCGGCAACTAAGGCCATATTGCTCCATTTATGCTGTCTGTAAATGCAGTTTGTTCTGTGGTCGATTTTCTGTTTGCTGGATGAAAAACCCCGAGTTTCCGGGTTTTTCATCCAGCTACATTGTGAAAAAGACCCATATAAATTCCTCACATCGTCCACTGGATTCCAACTGAGGTCTTTTGCAACCGGTGTGGATAGAACGGGGTGATCCTACCCACTGTGCTACCCACGAGGGCATCGTTTTATGAAAACCAGAAGAGGAAGTCAGCAAAAATACTTCCAAGTTGCGTTCTGACCTGATTTTTCTTCATTTTTAGATTATGACATTGCACCGAGGGGAAAACCAAGCCCTTCTCTTTCTAATAAACAAAAATATCCTACTTGGTAAAAAAAAAGAAAAAAAAAAGGGCTGCTGGACTTCGTTCTTTTGCATTAAGAATATGGCCGCGCTATCTACTTACATCTGCAATCTCTTAATGCGTTACCATCTGCAATGCCTCAAGAAGCAGAAGTAGGAGAGGTTATAGCAGACGGATGCGTTAATTGCTATACAATGCAACCAAACATTAAAATAAAGGAGAAAAAGCTTTGAAATTTTAAGATACGCTGCATTTTATTTAGAAAAAAATTCCTTAAATGAATATCGTCTGCCAAAGCAAATGGAAGCAGATCACCCAATAGATGTCGTTAGTAGTAAACAATAAAAAGAGCTAATGTGGCAATGGACAAGCAGAAGTAAACTTAAAAAAACAATTGTTGAAAGCAAAAGATAAGGAAACGTGCGGAAAATTTTATGTACACTACCTAGCAATATTATTGGAAGTACTAGTATCGATCATTTTATTATTTTCTGTCTAGTTTAAGTTATTCTGGCTCTACACATTCCATCTTTCGTTGTATTACTGAATTAATGCATCTTGTATAGAAAATAGTGCCTCTAGAGTATTTTACAGCAATATGTTTGAACAATGAGTCTTTTATCCAACAGAAATATTTCCAAATAACATCAGCCATCGAAGTGGAGCAGTTAATTGATATCAAGGTATTTTGTTATATTTTACTGGCTGTAGAAGATTTTGCAATCTTTAATGGATGGTATCGTTTCAGTCTTCGGTTAGCTATCAAGAACTAAATGTTTAATATGTTCTCCTGAGATTCCTTCTGTCCTTTTTTTATAACCTTTAGGAGAGCAGCGCGCATTTCTTACAAAGCCGAACTCATACAAAGGCCTAAGAATGTCCATTATAACCCATTATCGGATAAGATTATTTCTATTGACTTTACTTTGATGATAACAGAGTCTCATGATAAGGTTTCTTTTTGCCCTTTGTTCCTGGTTGGCGACTCCATTACAGAGTTATTCGACATTGTTCTTAGCAGTGATGAATAAGAATCGAAAATTTTCGGAATGGTCCAAAAAGAAAGTGCAGATTGATCATAATTAAAGTTCCCGTATTCTAAGACTTTCTGGAGGTCAAAGGAATGGGAGAATCAGCCCCGGAATCTAAGGACCTAGAAGAGGTTCATGGGAAAAGAAGTTGCATAAATCACCACAAGAGGGATGACGATTTGAAAGAGGAGTTTATTCCACGTTCCAAAGCTCTCCCCCCTACCTCCCCTTGTAAACAGAGCCAGCTGGAATCTTCTTGGAGACAATGAACACTCCAAGAAATTGAAACCCGACTCGAGCTCATTTTCACATACGACGAAAGACATTCAACTCATTAGGAGAGGTGTGCATCCCTCAACATGGCGGATAACAAGCAGTCACTCATGTTTTTCCAAGTGCCTGTCTACCCATGGCATCATTTGAAATCTGAACATCGGTCTATTTGTACAGAAGTCTTCGAAATGATCTGGCGCAGACGATAATGAGGAAGTACACTGTTGCTAAGCAACGCAAGTTCAATTGTTGAATTTTTTTTTTTTTTTTTCTATTTGTGTTCGAGTAGCCAATTCGCTTCACTCTTCTCCCACGAAAAATAAAAGTTGTTGCTAAGCAACCTAATTTCATTGATGTTATTTTTCTCTTTCTGTCAATTCCTACATTTGGATATTTACAGAAACCTTCAAAGTTCGTTGAGGACATCCAGTGTTGTTTCAAAAACCAAACATATAGTCAAAACTATTATCTCTAAGCAAAGGAATCTCCTCTTTGAAAAAAAAAAAAAAAAAAACACGAACGTTGGCAAATGTAGGTTCACTGTTGACCTTTGATCCATCGGTACCAAGTCCTTACATCCATTTCTCAGATCTCCTAAATTAAATACAAATGACTGCCGATTATCCGGATAATCGAGACTCCGGATAATCGAGACTGCGGATAATCTTCAAAACAACACAACCATTACATCCAGCTTACGCTACATTGTCAACAATCTTCTGGAAACAATTAAACTATATGAGCAGACGACGGAAAGTCAAAAAGGTGGTAAGTGACATAATCTGTTTAAATTAGGCCCGCGAGCCAGCAATAGCGCGTATATTTTACAGTAGCTTCGTAGTGGGCGCAATTACTGATTCATCGTCTGCCACTATGAGAGACGGGGGTTATCAGTTCAAAGTCAACACTCGTAGAGCGCGGTGGTTTTCCTTAATTTGCAAGCCTTCAGCCACAACATCCCATAACAAACACAAGTCATTAGCAAAGTAAACAAAAGCCATCAGGTCTGCTGTTTTTGTTAAATGTTTGACTTTAATTAAGGTTGCCACATGGGTGGCTAGAGATTACTGTTAATTAGGAATAACAAATTTTCGTTGAGTAAATAGGTTGTTTAGATGGCGCTGCATTTATAAATCAAAACATCCAAAAAGGACTTTTTTTCTCCTCCCTTCTCTCCATCCATATTAAGAATGGTGAATGAAATAAAGAGTAACCTTTATTGACAAATGCGCTTTGTTTATTAATTAAATGAGACGTAATTAATGTTTTTCTAATGATTTCTTCTCTTATGGAGCTATTTGTACTAAACAGAACGATGGGAGTGGGAAAATGCACACTTACAGCCAAAATATTAAGAACACCTACTTAATAGTGGGTATGTCCACCAATACCGACGTCACACTACGAAGCATGGACTCTATAAGGTCCCTGAACGTTGCAAGCGGTATATCGTATCGTGTCGCCAAGGTTGCTCCCTTGGATGTCCAATAGTCCGTGGTGGATGGTCTAAGCGCTGGATATGTCGAAGTAATAATCCCAAAATTTCCATAATACTGCTATCCTTCAACCGATAACCAACAATCATCCCTCTTTCGAAGTCCGTCAGATCACGTCCCTTGCCCGTGTCGATCAATTTGCCTTGTTTATGACTTCTTCCTATTTCTGCGTTAGTTTCTATCACCAAATATTTAAACTTCATTTCCTATTCTATTCTTTTTCCTTCTAATTCTAATTTAATTCGCAATCTGTGTAGTAAAACAAACAGAAAACGAATTGCATTTGTAATCCGTCTGCTTGTGTAAGCAGTAGAGTCATCTGCATGATTTATCATTTTAAATTCTTTATTTCATATTTTAACATCATGCTTAACTTCTAAGTTTACTTGTTTTAATTGGAATTTTATTTTGCGTATAAATTTATCTCAATATTCTAATAAGGTTTAATTTTTATCTCCCTGAAACAATTTTCTTCTTTCGTTTGGTTTTTGTGGCCAGCAGGACTTAGGTTTTAATTCGCGCAGCAGAATAAACTTGCATTTGTAACGAGTTGCATTGATATTGCGCTACTTTCAAACAGATGGACTCGCCAAAAGGTTAATTGGCCTTTGTTTAAAAGATCACACTGCCATGACAGCCTGTATCAGGACCAACTGGCCCCTCATCAGATCACAGTGGTCTCTAGTGACAACATTCCAACAACACAGCAGTTTAGCTTGATATAGATGGGTCAAATAAATAATTTGGCATTTATTATCTGAAGAAGTGGAACGTGAAAGAGGACAGGAGTGGATGTCATTGCTGTCATTAGGTGAGACAATGAAATTGTAAATTTTTAAGGTCGTCTGTAGACTGAAATACAGCTGAAAGATCGTTAATATGAACAATAAATATAAGCGGTACTAAGGAGGATCCTTGAGGGACACCAAGTGTAAAACGTTCGAGTAGATAAATTGTCTCCTTTTAACCGAATAGAAGACCGACTTAAGAGGATCCATTATCAGAAGCTAATTGGAAAACTTAAAGTATATAAACACAATTTTTCACTTACTAAGGGTGTTCGTGGCAGGTGGTGGATCCGGTAAAAAGATCGCACAGAAAATGGGTTTCGAAGTGAGTAAAAGATACCTGGCTAAAATATGTTGCTATTTAACAACAAGATTAACAGAAATGAGATTTAAAGGCTTATTCGAGGTCTATTTAGGAGAGCTAATCCCCATTCTTTCTGCATTCACGCTGTCTTACTTCTAGGAAGGATTTAGCACTTTCAGAGCCCCAAGCCGGAATATTTTGGGGGGAGGGAAGCCCCATTTGATGTAAAAATACGATTATATTCACTTTTAGGAAGGAAAACAAACAAACTGGAAGTTTCAACACTTGACTCGGGCAGAAGGTAAAAAGGGGTGCAATAATTAATGGATTATTAAATAATAAAGGGGAGAGCACAAATGTGCTCTCCTCTTCTGTTCAGTAAAACCATAGAAATTCTTTTCTACCCGGTGCGGGGAGGGCAGCAGTCCTACAAACTGTACTACCCACTGGGGACAATTAGGGGCGGTCCCACGATTTTCTAAAGAGGGAAAGAGGCTAAGGCAGTGTTCCGGGCAATTATTAACGTTCTGATCTTCATATAGCAGTACAAAATCCACATCATTTTGATATTCTGCTCATGAGGGAAGTCTATCGCCCCTTTAGTCCCCTTGGACCCCCCCCCCGATGGCAATCACCTTTGCTTTATACCTTTCATCGGATTTCTAAAACCAACTGCGCATGCCTAAGTCTGCCACGTCACAGCAATCGTATCTGTGGACTCACTCTTCTGAGTATTAGAGCAAACCCTACATTTTCAAGACGGTTCCGAACCAATAATCTTTATTACTCAATCATTCTATCCATCTATTCACACATTTCTACTCTCTCTCTATCAGTCGCCTAACATCCATTTATGACAACGTCTATCTATAAAACATTCGCCCGGAGAAATCTTTATTCTTCCACATTCGGGGGGTTCAAATTAGGTCCATCTATCACTCCACAGCTATTTCAAGTTGCACGTGGTGTTGTTACATCCGAATTATCCGTTCCCCCCCCCCCGATGAATAATACGACACACACTTCACGAAAACCGGTTCTTCCATCAATTAGAACAACTCTGCCAAAAGACAATTTTAATATTCATGGCTGGCAACACTGTTCCCTTCTTTCTTTCTTTCTTTTTTTTTTTTTTTTTAAGGTGTGTGTGGCTATCCCGGGGTGGTTTTTGTCTAATACCTCATTCCTTACCTTTGAGGTGCCTATTTTTAAACGGTGGACCGATGCCAGAATGCGCTAGAGGCGACCTCTTGCGGAGGACGACATTCCCAACTCTCTCTCTCTCTCTCTCTATCTGTCTGTCTGCTAAGTAAACTGTAGCTGAGCGCCAAGACGCTCCGGGCACATGTGCATCTGGTCGGCGCACGAAAAGCCACACCTACTAAACGCCACATCAGGGAGGTCGTTGGTTCTGACGCCTCCCCATTATTCGACACCGGACTTTGCGAGGCGGACAGTTTTTCGGAAAGGGGACTGTGGGAACCTTCCCGCCGCGAGCAGAACGAAAAAAAAAAAAAAGAAAGAAAGAAAAAGGTGCCGCTAATGACACAATGACATTGCGAAACTTGCCTAGAGAAGTTGTTCCCCGGCAGCGTCCAGCCCACACTTCTTTCAGAGGAATTACACGCGGATTTATTCGCACGTGCAGAGCCCTCGTTCAGACCTGAACTGTGTGCGCCGAAGAAAATAATCCACAGAAGGAAGGACAAAAGAGAAAAAAAAAAAAGAAAAAAACTTTTCTTCCTCGCCGTTTAAAAGACCTGGACGGAGCTTCTTTTATTTTTTTTGTGGTGCGTGTGCGTGGATAGGGGGTTAAAGACCGTGACCCCTAGCTTCCGGAGCCTCCGCTGCACCGAACAACGAGAATCTGGCGGAATTTTCTAGTTCGACGGAAGAAGCACGTGGAATTGGTGTGTGTGTGTGCGTGTGCGTGCGTGTCGTCTCGCCTCTATGAAGAAGAAGAGTTTTTACCGATCAAAAAAAATAAAATAAAAATTAAAAAAAAAAAAGTAGAAAAGGTAAGATTGCTTTACGTGCAACGCGGGAATCGTGAAAGAACAGTCACGATATCTTACAGAAACAATGGCTGTTTAAAAAAAAAGAAAAGATCGGCAATTTTCTCTTTCCATTTGCCTTTCCCATAACCGAAGAGTTGGCACCCACTGCTTTTCCAAGGTTAGTTCCATTTTATGATTTTTAACCTACTAAAATGTCGATTATTTTCGTCTGTAGTGTTTATTTCATTCTGTTGCGTCACGCCACGTGACAGCAACAGTATCACGCGCAAGATTTTAATCGTAATATGACAACAATGTAATGATCGTGGCGGTTTATGAACGCCACAATTCTAGATCGCTAAGCCTAATTCGTACATCATTTATAAACGCTACAAGTCTATGTCGGTTAAGCCTAATTCATACATCTTTGCAATGTCTGCTGTTATTTCTGTTGTCAACCCCCCCCCCCCCCCATTTTCCATGTCCCTGTAACCCACTTGGGTCTTAGCTTTGAAATACCCTTTGCTGTTTTCTTATAATGTAGTCTCTACAACTTTCAGAAATCGGCTTAAGATTATTTATCGTCGCTTTATTGGTACTTGCCACCTGGTGGCCGAAAAACGAACTACGATGTAGGTCGAAAGAATTGTCTTTTTTTACTGGATCGAATTGCTGAGCTCAGCGCCGAATTTTTTGTACAGCAGCAGCAAAAAATTTAATATCTACTGCCTTTATTTAGTGTCAAGAACAGTTTTATTTCTGGCACCTGCTTTGCACCAACCCTTCAGTTAAAATGAATCCCATTGAGGTTGGCTGCTTCTCGTATGACGGAAACAACGACCCTCATCATTTCCGCTTTAGTGCACCAAGAACACCCCACCGACAACGGTCTGAACAAAGAGCTAAGTGTGTCTACGAAATTATCGTCTACTGCCGGGCTAGCGTTCGACGTATACATGCCTCATCCCCCCTTTCTCCCGCCCTCTTCTTCCCACCCTCCTTTCGCTCGCCTCCGTCTGCAGTCAAATATTGCCAACATAACCACACCATGAAGCGAATGTAGGGAGATTTCAAGTGCTTATGGCTGCCTACCCTCATGTGGCAGTGTCATAAGAGGCAGACAGTACTCCAAATGCCTTCTGACGAAGTCTGAAGCGTCTATAAATATCCGCGAGAGAAAAGAGCAGTGAGTGACGTCATTTGGAACTCCCAAAGTTTTTATTTTTATTTTGGCCTGGTTTAAAGATTTGCTTAGTTTCATTTAATTTTTATACCAACAGAAAAGAAAATATATTTATTTATAGCTTTAATACGGATATCTTTTGCTAAGAAGGCTTTGGGGTTGGGTGGGGGGATCAGTTGTAATTATTATTAATTCTGATTATTGATAATCTTATTAAAGAACAGAACACGACGAGGACTATATATAGATGTCCAGAAGTATTAGAAAGGACAGCGCATGCAATATCTAATAATTTTTTTAAAAATGTGTTTAGAGAGAGAAATTATTGAAAAATCTGAGATTAAGTACATTCTCAAATAAGGCGTTAAGGTTTAAGAGGCGGAAAATTCGAAAAATTTCAGTAATATTTAAAGAAATGGTCTTATTTCGATGATTATGCACAATTGGAGTTGAATATTGAGCTTTATCTCTAAATAGTTTCTTTTACTCTATTATTAAACAAATGCATTTATAAGTTGAAATGTTCAGCACAATTACTGCATTTTCTGCTCCATTGTTTAGCATGTTCGTTTCATCCTCGAGCTGCATTGTTTAGCATATTCGTTTCATCGTTGCTCTGCACTATTTAGCATGTTTATATCATTTTTCGTGCTGTGTTTCCATTCTTTTCATCCTTGTACTGCCTTGTTTGGCATTTTCATTTCATTCCCATGCTGCATTGTTTTCATTGTCGTTTCATCCTCCCGTTCCTGTTTAGTGTGGTTGTTTCAACCTCCCGCTCCAATTTTTAGCATGTTTGCTTAAACCTCCTCCATAGTTAGCGTCTTCATTTCATCCTCGAGCTCTATTGTTTAGCAGGCTCATTTCATCCTCGTGTTCCATTTTGTTTGGCATGTTTATTTCGTTCTCGTGCTATATTTCATCCTTGCATTGCATTGTTTGACATATTCATTTCACCCTCGCGCTGCATTGTTTTCATGTTCGTTTTATCCTCGGCTCCAATGTTCAGCATGTTCGTTTCAACTCGCGCTCCAATTGTTTAGCATGTTTGTTTGAATCTTCTCCATCGTTTAGCGCTTCATTTCATCCTCCAGTTCCATTGTTTAGCATGCACATTTCATCCCCATGCACCATGTTTAGTTTGTTTATATCGTTTTTGTGCTGTATTTCTTCATTTCATCCTTTCATTGCATTGTTTGGCATGGTCGTTTCATCTTCGAGCTGCATTGTTTAGCATGTTCGTTTCATCCTCGAGCTGCATTGTTTAGCATGTTTGTTTCATCCTCGAGCTGCATTGTTTAGCATGTTTGTTTCATCCTCGAGCTGCATTGTTTAGCATGTTTGTTTCATCCTCGAGCTGCATTGTTTAGCATGTTCGTTTCATCCTCGAGCTGCATTGTTTAGCATGTTCGTTTCATCCTCGAGCTGCATTGTTTAGCATGTTCGTTTCATCCTCGAGCTGCATTGTTTAGCATGTTCGTTTCATACTCGAGCTACATTGTTTAGCATGTTCGTTTCATCCTCGAGCTGCATTGTGGTAGCATGTTCGTTTCTTCCTCGAGCTGCATTGTTTAGCATGTTCGTTTCGTCCACGAGCTCCACTGTTTAGCATGTTCGTTTCGTCCACGAGCTCCACTGTTTAGCATGTTCGTTTCGTCCACGAGCTCCACTGTTTATCATGTTCATTTCGTCCACGAGCTCCACTGTTTATCATGTTCATTTCTTCCACGAGCTCCACTGTTTATGTTCATTTCTTCCACGAGCTCCACTGTTTATGTTCATTTCTTCCACGAGCTCCACTGTTTATGTTCATTTCTTCCACGAGCTCCACTGTTTATCATGTTCATTTCGTCCACGAGCTCCACTGTTTATCATGTTCATTTAGTCCACGAGCTCTACTGTTTATCATGTTCATTTCGTCCACGAGCTCTACTGTTTATCATGTTCATTTCGTCCACGAGCTCTACTGTTTATCATGTTCATTTCGTCCAGGAGCTCCATTGTTTAGCATGTTTATTTCGTTCTTGTGCTATATTTCTTTTTGTCCACGCGCTGTATTGTTTGGCATGTTCATTTCAACCTCGCGCTGCACTGTTTACATGTTCGTTTAATCATCGTGCTCTATTGTTTAACGTGTTCATTTCATTCTGGAGCTCCATTGTTTAGCATCTTTATTTCATCCTCGAGCTCCATTGTTTAGGAAGTTTATTTCATTCTCCTGTGTTTCCATTCTTGTGCTATTTACAATATTATCAAGATTTGGTGGTTTGTTTCACAAACAATCCATGATGACTCTGAATGTACTAGTTCTTTCATATGTGATGTGTGAATAAGCCAAAAAGATAAAAAAGAGATCATTGTAGACCCTACTAGCCCGTGTGGCATTATAAGGGCGAATCCAGTTGGTATTATAAAAACACCTTACCATGTTATTTCTCGTGCGATATTTTTCCAATGCTTCTTTAATTTCTTTTGGCGAATCGCAGCAGATATTGAAAGTCAACATATTGTAACAACCGTTAAATCATACAGACACATCAAACGAATTGAAGAAAAAAAAAAAAAAGGAAATTTTAAGGTTCATAATACGCGTCTTTGCAGTCATTTATCGCGTTGGTGCCCAAAACAGCGCGTTCCAATGTCACGCGCAAACCCGCATCTGCAGCAGGGAAAATCAAAGGTACCATTTCGTCAGCCGCACAATAAATGTCTATAGCAGAACCTATTTGTTTGCGCAGCCACTGGCACCATTCACCCCAACCCACCCCACTAACCCCCTTAGCTACAAACATCACAGCGCAGATATCGGTGGAACCTCGTCGGGACTTACAATGGCACCATTAAGCCTCTTTCCCATAATCAGCTTTTCTGCTAAAATCGCTGCCGACATTGTCCGGCGTTAGCGGATTAAGGAATTACAACCGGGGGGGGGAGGTCCATCCGATGTAACAGTAAACAGATCTTACTTCCGTTTTATTGGCCGCGTGAGGTACCTCGCGTAAGGTCGGAAGTATTTAGAGTGCTATCCACAGAGAACCGGAAGGGGTAATTAGCGAAGAGGGAGAGTCAGAGCGCAGATGTATGTGTGAGCCAGATACATGTATCAGCATTAGGCGTTGCGCACGTTGATGGCAAATATGGTTTCGGTGGACGCTGACCAGAAAGTTCATAAATCGAAAATTCAACATTTTGTGACGTCGCTTTCCCGTGAGTATAGCTACTGTCTGTACAATTGTTGTTCCAATAGGTGGGATTAAATAATTCCCTTTTCTTCCGGTAGGTGATGCCACTGCGCAGAAATAAAATATATTTAAAATTTCTAATAAGATTCCAACTGTAGCGAGCAAATGGAAAATCAAATATTCTGAACACTGAGTCGTAACAATGCGACGTAATACGGGGCATCTGTGATGAAGATGAGGATAAAGAGAAAGAGCATCCTTTGATGCTGGAGAGAAGATGAAGATAAAGAGAAAGAGCATCCTTTGATGCAGGAGAGAAGATGAGGATAAAGATAAAGAGCATCCTTTGATGCTGGAGAGAAGATGAGGATAAAGATAAAGAGCATCCTTTGATGCTGGAAAGAAGATGAAGAGCATCTAATACGATTCAAAATCTAACAAGCAAATGGAAAATCAAATATTCTTAACACTCAGTGGTAAGAATACAACATAATACGAGGCATCTGTAATGAACATGAGGATGAAGAGAAAAAGCATACTTTGATGATTTTCTCATAGAAGATGGAGAGAAGATGAGGATGAAAAGAAAGAGCATCATTTGATACTAGAGAGAATGAGGATGAAGAGAAAGTGCATTCTTTGATGCTGGAAAGAAGACAAGGATGAAGATAAAGAGCATACATTTGATGCTGGAGAGAAGATGAAGAACATCTAATACGATTCAAAATCTAACAAGCAAATGGAAAATCAAATATTTTTAACACTCAGTTGTAACAATACAACATAATACAGGGCATCTCTGATGAAGATGAGGATGAAGAAAAAGAGCATCTTATGACTCTAAAAAGAATATGAAGAGCATATAATAAGATTCCAGCTGTAACAAGCAAATGGAAGATCAAGTATTCTTAACACTCAGCCGTAACAATAAAACAGAGGGCATCTGTGATGAAGATGAGGAAGAGAAAGAGCATCCTTTGATGCGGGAGAGAAGATGGAAAGCATCTAATCGGATTTCAACTAATACGCAAAGGGAAAATCAAATATTCTTAACACTCAGCCGTAACAATACAACATAATACAAGGAATTTGTGATGAACATGAGGATGAAGACAAAGCGCATCCATTGATACTGGAGAGAAGATGGAGAGCAGATATAAAACTTGCATACAAATACCAGAAATGAGAAAAGTGATTCGCCTAGAAAGTTTTAAGGTACCCTCATCAGTTTCCTACCCTATTCTTTATTCCTTGTTTTAATCTTTCTCTTACCTTCTTCTTGTGTGGATGTTTAATGTGTACAAAGAGTGCCAGGAATTCCCAGGACTGCAACTGTCTTTCTCCATTCATCCCTACACGAAGAATTACTTGGCAGTCGCCCAACAGTTCGTGTATTCTCTGTTCTCCTGGTGACTGTGATGCTAGAAA
This sequence comes from Mastigoproctus giganteus, assembly GCF_048544385.1. Lineage (NCBI taxonomy): Eukaryota > Metazoa > Arthropoda > Arachnida > Uropygi > Thelyphonidae > Mastigoproctus > Mastigoproctus giganteus. The sequence goes on along the minus strand of NC_143584.1, from coordinate 186,063,528 downwards.
ACTCCATCTCGATTATCACTTTTGGGGCTAGGCCTGTTCGGCGTGTAAATCTTGTTACTAAAACACACACACAAGTAACGACTTGGTCTTGTTCCAGCTCCCGTGTCTTAATATGGTGAATATTGCTTCAAGGTTCAGCGAATATTTCTCGCTTGTTTCATCCCCCCCACCCACCTTCTCTAGGGTCAACCACCTCCGGGTTTTCTCTCTTCTCTCGCTAATATCAGTCGAAAAGGATCTCTATAAGTGTCCAATTCAACAGAGGCCAATACAGATAAAGTTCTCTCCATATAACGCGGGGCCTATGATTCAACAGAGTACTGAAGTCTTTTATTCCGATCATTAATTCAAAAAAAAAAAAAGGAAAAAAAAGAGAATAAATAAAAAGCAGACCACCTTAAGCACGCTCGCCAATCCTAGACTACCCTGTCTGGTTTCTGCCGCAGGGGTGGATGTTAGCAACTGTCAGATGGGGGCCAAATACCTCACGTCGGCTCGTCTTCGCTCTCTAAGGCCTCGGAGAATCGTTTACGTATCGGTTTTGGAATGTGTTAGCGTCGTCCCCGGGCACCCGCCCGAATTCTGGTTGCAATCTGATAAGTGCAGGTTTGGGTGGAACGGTATAAGAGTTTGAAATCGAGTGGTAAACACCAAATATGCTTCCAGTTCCATCTGCAGATCTCCTGGCTTTAAAAATAAATGAAACAAAATATTTCATGCAAAACCAACTGTGGAAAAATAAAATGTTAATACTTTACCAATATTGGCATTTTATTATTGAATATTAATAATTTAATCTTGAAGATTTTAGTCTAAAGATCTTTCTTGAATTCTTAAGCCTAACGTCTTAGGAGTACATATGAATTTGTCGTAAAAATGTCTTATCCGTCATTTATTTTTTATTAAAGTGGTCAATACGAGGGTCGGTCTTTTAGAGTTTATCCTCGTCTATAAATATTTGACTTGGGGACTTGAAACTTAGATGGAAGTTCCATGTTTCCCTGTCCAAGAAAAATTAGCGTTTAGAAAAGGAAGTGGACAAAGTCTGAAGGCCAGGAATCGCGAGAATAAGGCGAGTGCTCCACAGATTTTCAAAGCCAAGTCCACACCTGATTACAAAGTCCACTATGCGAGCAGGAGCATTGTCGGCTAGAAGGTGGACACCTTTGGATAGCTTCTCACTTCTCTTCAACTCGTAGCCTCTATTAGCCTTCCCACGCTTCTGTAGTACTCCCAAGTGATGCGATCGCCTTTTAGGAGTTAAGCAGTAAGAAATAGTAACAGTATTCACCATCTAGTGTAAGGAAGACAGTCTTTTGCTGAACTGGCAAAAAAAAGTAGATAAGAAAACACAAATTATATGCTTCCTCCCTCACACTGGTAACTATCCAGTTAACCTTCGAATTTATTGAAACTGTCAGCCTCAACTACCTGCGAGGGCAACTTGATCCAAGTATTAAAGACTCGTTAGCCAAAAGAAAAACTTCAACCCCTTAATTTAAATTTACGGTCCCTAGTTCTAGAATTCTTTATAACAGTGAGAATTCCACCTTCATTCATTTTACTAATCCTCTCAGAGCCTTGCAACTGTGTAAACCTCAATCAGATCATCTCTGAGGTGCCTGATTTCCAAGCTCTGTAGCCCACATAATCGGAGTCTTTCCTCAAAGGTCGTCCTTCTGCCGATCCCATCATTCCAGATGTTCGTCTCTGGACCCTTTCAAAGAGCTCAATGTCTTTTTTTCAGATGAGGTCTCCATACTTGACCACAGTATTCCAAATGTGGTCTTACAATTGCTTTATACAGAGGAATTGTGACCTACCTAACTGTACAGGACAGCGTTCGATAAATCATCAACAGGACATCATGGGCTTTCTTGCCTCCCTGTTTACTCTTTCAGAAATCTTCATATTTGCCTGTATTGTAACTCCCAGATCCCTTTCCTCCTCCACTGTTTTTAATTCAACCCCACCAAGTGCATAATTTATTTGTGGGTTGCTGTTCCCCAGTGGAAGATCTTGCATTTAGCAGCATTAAAACACCGCTGCCACTTGTCTGATCATCTTTGAAATCTATTGAAGTAATCCTGAAGGATCGCTGCTTGGCACTGATCATTGACAACTCTGCCAATCTTTAGATCATCTGCAAATTTTGACATCACGCCTTCTATCCTTTCGTCGATGTCATTTTTGCAAATGAGAGACAACAGTGGTCCAAGAACCGATCCTTGAGAAACCCCACTTCTGACTTTACACCAATCTGAAGAATATCCATTAGTCATAATCCTCTGTCTTCTGCCCTGCAGCCACCCAGCAGTCCGCCTTAGAACCTTACCAGTATTCCCAACCTGTTCAAGCTTATACCTTAAACTTTCAAGAGTTACTGCGTCAAATGCCTTGTTAAAATCCAAATAAACCAAGTCGAAATTGTTCCCAAAATCCAGTTCATGAGTAACTGTGTCAAAATTGCCTACTAAGTTAGTTAATCATGATTTTCCCTAAACAAAGCCATTATGTATTTCCTTCAGAATGCCATATCTATCTAAATGTTCCTGGATTGCGCTCTTAATCCCTTCTTCTAAGATTTTTCCAACCACTGAAGTCAGACTAACCGGTCTGTAGTTACCAGCTTCACTCTTGAACCGGCTTTTATGTATTGGCGTACATTGGCACTTCTCCAATCCAAAGGAATCACCCCCGAGTCGAAAAATGTCCTCATAATTAACCCAAATGGTTCAATACACTCCCTGGTGTTCTCCCTCAAAACTACAGAATGATACCTTAAGACTCTCAGAAAACTGATGTCGTGAACCTGTTGGCAAACAATTGAGCTTGGCTCTTTTGGGGATTGGTGAAGACGATTTTTCTATTGTATGCTCACCTGTTTTGTTTCTGGGTCATAGTGATGTACCCATCATAACAATTTGGTTAAAAAAAATCGATATTCTCTTTACCAAGCTCCAAGAATTATGTGGAAGACTTTTTCAAGCGGAACTTTTGAAGAGAAATCTCAGGCCCATCGAGCTAAGAGAAAACATTGGCCAACAGAGCAAAGAATGGAGACAAGGAATTTTTCATATATGTGAATACAACAAAGAAGAAAGCCACTCAGATCAAACCCTTGTACACTGGGTGTGGGAAAGTCTTAGACAACCAAGCTAATGTTGCGGATGAATTGAACAAGCACTTTGCATCGGTCTTTACTGGCGAAAGACCCTTCATGCTGGGAAGAGGCTGTGCGAATGAGGCTGACCATATGAAATTGATGGTCTTAATGACGGATGTTTATTAGAAAAGCTCTTAAGCATAAATGCAAACAAGGCTCCGAAATTGATGGCATATACCCTATAGTTTTGAGGGAATATATTGAACCATTGAGGTTAATTATGAGGGAATCTTTGGATTCAGGGGAGATTTCTTTGGACTGGAGAAGTGCCAATGTATCGCCAATACATAAAAATGGTTCTAAGAGTGAAATTGGTAACTATAGACCGGTTAGTCAGACTTCAGTGGTGGGAAAAATCTTAAAGGCACTGATTAAGAATGCATTCAGGGACATTTAGACAGATATAGCATTCTGAAGGACACACATAATGGATTTGTTAAGGGAAAATCATGCTTAACTAACATAGTTGGCTATTTTGACAGAGTTACTCATGAGCTGGATTTAGGGAACAATTTGGAATAGTTTATTTGGATTTTAGCAAGGCATTTGACTCAGTCCCTCGTGGAAGTTTAATGTATAAGCTTCAACCGGTTGGCATTACTGGCAAGATGGAATACTGGGTGGCTATAGGGCAGAAGGCAGAGGGTTGCAATTAATGGATATTCTTCAGATTGGTGTAAAGCCATAAGTGTGGTCCCTCAAGGATCAATTCTTGGACAACTGTTGTTTCTCGTTTTCATAAATGACGTCAATGATGGGATAGAAGGCGTGATATCAAAATTTGCAGATGGCGCAAAGATTGGCAGTCGTTAATGATCAGTGCCAAGCAGCACTCCTTCAGGAAGACTTGAACAGACTTCAAAGATGGTCAGAGAAGTGCTTTGTTTTAATGCTGCTAAATGCAACCTCTTACACTTGGGGAACAGCAACCCACAATTACATTATACAATTAAATTAATAGTTCCAGAAGATGTTTTTTATTGCATTGGAGGAAGGGGGCGTAACTGCCAACCTCATATCCTTCTAGAACTTTGTACCTATGTCGGTAAATGTGGATCAAGTTCGTATACACTTCTCCAAAGCTTTTGACCTCGTTTCGCGTGACTTCTTGATAAAAAAAAAGTGATTATGGCGTAACTCGATAGTCTACTTCCTTATTCTAAGGGTATAAGTCATCTCTAAGATTATGGATTATCGGGTTTATCCGCCCACTAGTATTCAAAACTTCAAAAATCATTTAAAAGTTATTTGAGCTATGTCCACGTTCATTTCGAGCCCAATGCAATGAATGTATTCTTCAACAAATGTGAGTTTCTGGTGCCACGTCTTCAGAGATTAACTGGATGATCTAGATCTCTCTCTAGAAATGAAGAGTTGAATATCGGATCTGCTATAATTACTGGAAAATTGTCCACGAAGTACGCTGGAACGTCCCACTGAGGGACAGGGGATGTCTTACCCCTTTTCTTCGCAGAAGAAATCTAAATCTACATTCCCTGAAGGGATCTTCTCAAAATCTTCCTCAAATTATTTCAGAGATTTAATTTTGGCAATGATTTTCGAATTCTCCTTCTAGTTAAGTATTTCTCTCCTGTACAAGTTGACCAATCACCGAATGATTATTCACACCAAGATTAGTAATGGCCAATTCATTTTTCCTAAGATGAATCCACTAAATACCATTTTAAACGTGGCCAACCGCGATGTTCCTACCTTTCTAGCTGTTGCCAAAGATCTCTGAACAGAAGTGCCAGTTTGAGTTGCGCAATGCTTTGTCAGCCTGTCCAGTAAGACATCTGCAATTGTCTATTTAGCGATTTCACAACTGTTGGAGGAAATGGTAAAAAAAGTTGCTGAAGATACAACTTTATAAAGCTGCTTCCCACTTGTGGACCCAACTGGAATACTACCTTTGGTGCAGGATGCATTCAGTTCTGTTCAAGTGGCGTATCGCTCGATATTTCTTTCCAAAAATCCTAACAATGGCAGACGTAGATGCTCGTGACGCCAAACATCTCTCTGAGGAAAGCAGACCCGGGCAACAAACAACGCTAAACTTTTTCAAAACAACTTTTGTGAAGACTGCGCTGCCCACCCTTTTCCTCCGGAGCAGTCGCACGCGCGATTCGAACTGCTGGAAGGGAGGATGTCCAGACAGAGAGAGCACAGTGCCGTAAAGATCCTCTATCTCCTTGTGGCACACTCTATTTACAAGTGTCGAGTGCAATGAGCGCCGGGAAAGTCAAAGGCAAACACAAAAGTGTTGGCCGTCTTGATGATGCCTTCCAGAAATGCAGGTGCCTTTTCTTATCTACGCTACCCTATTTAGGCACTTTGGGGGGGAGGGTCGAGTCGCCACTCAGGTGAGCGAAGGTAATGATCTCGCTGCGGGCTAAGCGATATCACAATGAACGCTAAAACGCCGTGAAAGTTTTGCTCAAAACTTCGGTCGAATTTGGGACACACACAAGTTGACAGGAAAGAAATGAAAGACCAACTCTTGAACTGTGTCAGACACTTGCAAACTATCTATCTATTTCATTCAGCGCGTCTATCGTTCTATCTACGTATCTATTTATTTCTTTTTCTACGACTATCTGTATTTTTTTAACAAAAAAACAGAATATTCCTCTTCTGTCCACCTTCACGATGTCTTCATTCTCCGTCTATCGCTCTCTCTCTCTTTATTCGTACCTTTCTTGGATATCAATTGCGTACTCAAATATTCGTTTTTCTATTATTTTGGTAAGTTGGTGTATAATGGAAGTTTAATGGCCTTATACAACTTAAGATTCATCTCTATGGAAATCAGTGGCCCACATTTTAACAATACCATCACGTGAGATGTTTCTCTCTAAAAATCCCCTACCACGTACATCTTGTGTCGATTAGAAATTAAAGAAAAAAATCTTCGATGGTAGGTCAGGTGAAACCTGGCAAGGAATCAAGCCAAGACTGCTTTATAATCAAGAATCTTAATGCTACCTGATTATACCACAGTTTTTTGTATCCATATGGGTGTGTCTTGGACAAATTGAAGAACCAAAATAGATTTTTATTGATAGTATTCTATCGAGAAAATTTTAAACTTTCTTCAGATCCAACTCTAAATGTTCTTAAGAATAATTCCTACGAAGACTCGTCTTCAAAGAACACGTGGTGCTGTTCCTCATGAATGTGAACTTTTCCAGTGTATATAGCACTTGAAAAATGTTGAGTGTCTTACTCCTGCGCACTGTATTGCACTGGTATAGATTTTTCAATGATTATAAATCTTTAAAGTACCAAATGTCATCTATCAGAGTGGGTTCTTTACTTAAATTAATGTCAAGCAGTCCACAGTGATCCAAGAATTTATCCTTAACCCATGCATAACTAAATATTTTGTTTCGCTGGTACTATACCATTTCTTTGGAAATATAAACCAATAATAACAAACATCATAAACAACACAGAATCCAGTATGAAACTCTGGAACTCAACCCAAGACTCTAATCCGATCAGAGCAAATCATAATCATCCTTTGTATCCCATCATTAAACCAATAATAATAACAAACATAATAAATAGCAAGGGATCCAGTAAGAAACCCTGAAACTCAACTCGAGACCCTGATCCATTCAGAGCAATACCTAATCAAAATCGTCCATTGTGGTCCATCATTTAACCAACTTTTTATCCCCACTAAGGGCACTCTGCTCTATCTCATAATAGTTTAACAAATTAGCTGGATATGATTTCGTATTAATCCCGAGTTTCTTATACAGTTTCCATCTTGTCCAGAAGGTCCTCCACTACACCTTTAATTACATGTTCCATAATTTTTCTCAACTCATAAGTTGAACTTACACGGCTGTAATTACTCATTTCTTCCTTGGAATTTTCACATCTGCTATCTGGAGCGATTTCATCCGAGCCAAGAGATGCATGTATTATGGTAGATGGACTTTGGTTAATGTTTTACCAGCATTCCAATACCCATAAAATACAGCTGTAAATATTGCTACAAAAAGTTTATTTACCTCATCACCCGTTTAAGATCATAGGCAACGTTACCAACGTTAATCTGTAGTGGATCCTTCAAAGTCTGCCTGAGCATTTCTTATTCTCTGAGTAACTTTATTACAAATTAATTGGAACCCTTCAGATAATATATACCAATCCTATGCAATTAGCTTTTCTGTAACTGATTTCATCGACTCAATGGCCATCCACTTTGGTCTCGGCCATCAACATAAGCAGAAACATTTAAATTATGAAAACATCAACAGCGTCTAAAATCACTCCCTTGTACAATTCCCATTTAGTACTTGTCAGATTCACCGACCTTTCCACAATTGAGCGAGTTCAATTAAAATCTAAGTCCATCTTAATTATCCAATATTGAAACCTCCATCGGTCTCCTGAACTATCGGAACAAAACAAGATGGTCCATGTGCGTCGTGTGGTTTCCTCGATGTGCGCACTCTTTCATCGAGACTTAAATCAGGACTCATCAGACCACGCGACTTGCCTCCCGTCCTCCTACATTCCGTTCCTCGCACTAACAGAGCCGTATTTTCTGGTTTATGCCAGTAATTAGTATTAGTATTAGTAACGGCCGCATGGTGCAAGAAAGCACCATACGGGTTATGACTTATGCTGCACCAGCCAAAAAAAAAAAAAAAAAAAAAAAAAAAGGAAATTAATCCTATCATCCTATGCGCTTCCCTTACCCGAAAGTACTATCCAGATGACCTTTGAATTTCCCCAAACTGTCGGCCTCTACCACCCATGAAGGCAACTTATTCCAGTAATTTATAACTCGCTGGCTAAAATAAAACTTCCTGCAGTCCAATCTAAACATTTCCCCCCGTAACTTGAATTTATGTCCCCTAGTTCTAGCATCATTTATAATCTTGAAAATTTCGTCCTCATTCATTTTACTGATGCCTCTCAGAGCCTTAAACACCTCAATCAAATCTCCTCTAAGGTGTCTAGTTTCCAAACTCTGCAGCCCACATATTCGAAGTCTTTCTTCATAAGGAACCCCTTTTGCCGATCTCACCAGGCGAGTTACCTGTCTTTGCACCCTTTCAAGAAGCTCGATATCTTTCTTTAGGTGCGGTCTCCATACTTGAACACAGTATTCCAAGTGTGGTCTAACATAAGCCTTATATAATGGGATTATCACGTCCCTATCTCTACTTGCAAAAGTTCGATAGATCATCGATAGGACACCATGGGCCTTCCTTGCAACCTGTTTACAATGCTCAGAGAATTTCATGTCTGACGGTATCGTAACACCCAAGTCCCTTTCCTTCAGTACTGGGTTTAGTTGAACTCCACCAAATGAATAAGTTATTTTGGGATTACTGTTTCCCAGGTGTAATACCTTTCGCTTTGTTGGATTCAAGCATAGCTGCCGTTTTTCTGACCATTCCTGAAGTCTATCTAGGTCTCTCTGAAGAAGCTCAGCTTGACAGTGATCATTAACTACTCTACCAATTTTAACATCATCTGCAAATTTAGACATCACGCCCTCTATCCCTTCATCAATGTCGTTTATGAAAATTAAAAACAACAGTGGTCCTAATACTGATCCTTGGGGAACCCCACTTCTTACATCAACCCAATCTGAGGAATAGCCATTTATCACAACCCTCTGCCTCCTGCCCTGAAGCCATCCTTCTACCCATCTAAGGATTTTCCCAGTGATTCCAACCTGTTCCAGCTTATAAAGCAACCGCTCATGTGGGACTGAGTCAAAAGCTTTGCTGAAATCTAAATAAACAATGTCGAAATTATTCCCTAAATCCAGCTCGTGAGTGACCCTTTCGAAATAGCGAACCAGATTTGTTAAACATGATTTTCCCTTTACAAAACCATGCTGAGCATCCTTGAGAATTTCAGTTCGATCCAAATGATCCTGAATTCCACCCTTGATCATTGCCTCCATGATTTTCCCTACCATTGAAGTCAGACTGACAGGTCGATAATTCCCCACTTCACTCTTAGAGCCACCCTTATATATGGGAGATACATATTTGCACTTTTCCAATCCAAGGGAATCTCCCCAGAGTCTAATGATGCTCGCATAATTAGCCTCAATGGTTCAATGCACTCGCTTGCCGCCTCTCTCAAGATTATAGGGTATATTCCATCAACTCCAGGAGCCTTACTGGTCTGTAGGCTCGAAAGTTTTTTCATTAAATAATCTTGCGAAATTTCAATATCATTAATTACATATTTTTTAACTTCGCTCCCACAATTTCCCTTTGCCACAAAAGGCTTTTCATTTGTAAATATCGATGCAAAATAACTGTTGAGTTCATCTGCAACGGCAGCTGGTGTATTTATTACTGTCCCCTTTCCCTTACGTAAAGGTCCGATCTGGTTTGTCCTGCTCTTCTTGGCATTTATATATGTGAAGAATTCTTTATCCCCCCTCTTTGCTCTGTTTGCTAGTGATTTCTCATAAACTGCCTTTGCCTGTCGAACCTTTTCTGTGGCTCTATTACAGATCATCCTGTAGCTGTTATAGGCTTCAGTACTTTTTATTGCTCTGTAACGTTTCCATGCCACCTTTTTCTGCTCAAGTAATGCGGCAACTTCGATATTCATCCAACTTGGAACGCTTCTCGTGGAGTATTTTTTTAATGGTAAATACGCATTCAAAGCGTCTGTGATTAATGTTTTAAAAGCGTACCACACTTCAAATGTATTCATTCTCTGCGCGATATCTACCCAGTTAATAGAGGCCATGTAGTACCTTAAGGCATCGTAATTTCCTTTTCTGAAATTAAAACCCATTCCTTTGCCTTTTACTTCTGCTCCCTCTCTCGTCATCATCCACCGTAGAACTCCGTGATCACTTCCTGCTACTGGTTCCTCTACTGTCAGCCCTGTTATGTCATCTGATTCATGGGTGATGATGAGGTCCAAGATAATCTTTTCTGTAGTACTTTCCCTGACATGTTGATACAAATAACAGTCATCTAGTTGATTTAAAAATTTTGTTCCCCATGTCGAGTTTCCTTCCCATTTACTCCAATCAATTAGAGGCAAATTGAAATCACCCATAATAAGACATTGACGCTTACTTTCCCATTCCATTTGCATGTAGAGGTTTTTGTCATAATCTTCAATCACCTGGTCTGTAGATTACTCCTACTCGCATTATACCTTTGTTTCCAACTATCTCACACCATACAGATTCTATACTAGCACGTGAAACGTCTGAATCCGGGAAAGCTATCGTCGCACTCAGGCTGCTTCTGATAAGAAACATTACCCCACCACCCCTTCTATCTAGTCTATCCTTCCTAAATACATTATACAAGCCGTACTGAAACTCATCATCCCCAATTTCCGGGTGGCACCACGTCTCTGTAAGCCCTATTATGTCCGCGTTACTTGTTTTAACCACCAGTTCGAATTCGCTCATTTTATTGACGACACGTCTAACGTTACTGTATAAACAATTAAGATTTACTGTTCTTGTATATTTAACAACCCTAACGCAACCCTTGAAGTTTTTTAGGCTCTCTTCCCTGATATTAGCTACCTGCTCACGTGAAACGTCTTTGCCCCCAGAACATCTAGATAATACGTCCAGTTGGGGTAACAGATAAGAACTCTTAAGGTATGTGCAAGAGTTACATTGACCAATATTATCAGATAAACGCGTGTCAGTATTACCCACATCCCCCCTAACTAGCAGTTTCCCTGAACCTTTAAGGTATCCTCAATAATACTGGCAAAACTTTTGCACCACCTTTGTTTAAGTGTATCCCGTCTCTACAAAACAAATTGCTTCTACCTACAAGTGTGGGTAGAAGCTTCCATCAAAGTCTTCAACTCCGTACTGCATCCCTTGTTGAGTTCTTCGCATGGAACGATGGATTTATTTTGTTTGGTATGAAAAACCTATTCCATTCGCTTTAAATCGATCCTCAGATCGAAGGGACCTTACCACAAAGCAGACATTTTAGTTGAGAGAGAGTATTTATAGAAGAGATATCGGAATTTTCTTCTTCCATCAAGGAGTGATTGATTATTGGATAAGCATCTATTTAATCTTATAGAAGATGGATGGCTATCCAGACCCAAGGAGGGATTAAAGCCAAATGACTTTAGGAGGGAACTTATTCCAGTGTTCGACAACCCTCTGCTCATAGGTGAATCTCGTGAAACCCTCGGCGTAAGCTGTTGTACTTATATTGAAGTCATCATTGAGGAGAAACCTCGAGGACTAAGTTCCACACTAGGGGTACAAGAATAGACCCCCTGGGGACAAACTCAAGTAATATGTTTGGATACAGAGTTCATTTTCTTCTGAGAAAATTCGTGCTATTTATCGGCCAAAATACACCCAATTAATGAATAAATATTGATGTCTCCTGGCCTTAGTTGCCTTAAAAAATAATTGGCTCGATTTTCCAAATGACATCGGAGCAATAATCGCTGGAAATTCCTACCATCTGCTAACAACAACAACATCTAATGTGTTTTTGTCTTTAAAGGAACAAATTCTTAATCTACTATTAAGATGGAGAATAGGTGTTTTCTCTTATGCAAATTTCTCATCTCTGATTGTTAAAAGATTGGAATTTTACGCTCTGTGAAGTGGAACGCAAATGTTTATCTTTTGTTTACAGTTTGCTGATCCATCGCTCTCTCTTAAGCAGGATTTATGATAATGAAATGTTTAATATTTATAAAATCCATTATTTCTTCTTCTTTAGAAAGGTAGTAAGGAAAAAAGGTGGGATGGGATGGGGGATGCTTGTCAGTTGGTGTCAGGCAGTTAGTTTAATGTGATGACGTCTCTGCAAAGTACCACCACGGAAATCATCATCAACATACAGCAGTTGGAAGTTATGGCTTCAGTTCTGTTCCACCATTATTGGCTCTCTGGATGTCTTTTGTATGTGTGTGGATGGAAAAAAAAAAAAACAGAGAGAGAGAGAGATTGAAAAGATTTATCCTTTAACGACAACCTCATCCAAGCCAGCACCCTAATTTTTCACACTCCTTGTCATCTTCGATTAGCGTCGTTCTGAGGATGGGGATGTTTCATCGTATTGAGTACGGAGAAAACGGTCGCATCACGCTACGGACATTCCGCCTTATCTCCGAGACCAGATTTGGAGGATGCGGTTTAAATGTTGACATAATTTTATATCTCTATTAAATCTCTATTTATGGACGAGCGAGTGACAGCTTGGACAGGAGAAATCTACGCGGTATCTATGGCAACAGAGGATGCCGGTCTTATCCACTGAAACTTATCGCGGCTGAAGGAAGAATGTTCCCTCCAATGGCTAAGATAATTTTATTGCAGCTCATATATTGTTTGATGGACGAATCCCAATATTTTTTTCCAAGAATTAGGAGATTATCTTTAATCCCTCGCAAACTATTCCTTTCAATTAACTCCTAAGGATGCTTCACGTATCAGTAATCCTAGAGAATAATCGTATTTTGGGATTGAAATAAAATGAAAAAAAAAGGAAATTTTTCAATGTGTACGTAGCTTATGGATTGTGGAGAAACCTCTAAAAATGTCTTCGAGATTGAAGAAATAATAAAGGATTTATTAGCGTTTCCAAAAGAGGAGCAAGGAGTCCATTTGCTATCAGAGTGAAGTGGGTGGCTTCACTGCATTACACTACTGCTATGTGGGGAAGCTATCTTCACTTTTAACAATATTCGGGTATTAGAAGAGATTAATAGCATCTTTCCAATAAATGGACAGGCGGAAAGAGAGAGAGATAAAGAATATAATAGAAGAGAGAGAGATGGAAGAGCAAAGAGAAAAATAAAGTGTACGTAGCGCCATGACAAAAGGCAGGACCAGACATGAGTAATCCATCTACGTACATCTTTTAACAGGATTCTCGGTACTCGGCGTGGCATCTCCAACTAATAACTGTAGATCTTTAGCTGCCCCCCCCCTTCTCCTCCATCCCTTTAGCTGCCTCCCTTTTGCCTCCTCGGTGGTTACCCTGGTCATGAAGGGAAATGTTTTTCTCTTATTTCCGCTCGCTCTGTTTACTCAATACTCCATCCTCCCAAGAGGACTGAACATCTTTCGGGCTAATGGAGCCGCTGCACTTCGTGCTCATGACAGCGGCTTCGTGCCTCTCCGTTCCGCTCGTGCTTCTTTAGCGGACGCTGTCAAGTAATCAACTTTTAAATGAACAGCATTCGTCCACTCGTTGCTCGGAATGTCACTCAAGTATTTCTTCTGGATTTCTCCACAACTTGACCTTTCTGACAGGGCGGGAATTAAGGGAAGAAGAAGGCGGGTGGGTGGGTGTGGGGGGAAAGAAATTTGTGCCACAGGTAAGGAAAGATAAAAATAGATGCCTCCGCTTAGTGGGAAGGTTGGAAACCCTCACGCTGCTCAATATTCGCGCACGCGAAAGCACCCTCGATGCGCCGAATGTAGGCCACACACAATGTTCGAACGACAGCGTGAAGGAGAGGACGCTTTCATTTTATGCAATCTGAGAAACAGACAGAGATGGACGCCGTGCATTTTGGAAGAAGACAGTCCATTTATACTTTAATGAATTAATACAATCTTTCTCTCTCTCTCTTTCTCCAATTCTCAGTTTTTTTTCCTTTTCTAATCCACCCTTTTTTCTTTTCATCCTCTCTCTCTCTCTCTCTCTCTCGCATTGCTCTTTACACCTGTCTTTTTAATGTTTCTCTTTTTCTCTTTCTTAATCCATCTCTCATTCTCTCTCTTAATCCATCTCTTTCTCTCTTACTTCGTCCGTCTCTCTCTCTCTCTCATCTTTCTCTCTTACTCCATCTCTCTCTCTCTTTCTCGCATTAAATCCATTGCTCTTTACACCTGTCTTTTTAATGTTTCTCTTTTTCTCTTTCTTAATCCATCTCTCTTAATCTATGGCTCTTTGTCTTCTCTACATCTCTCTCATCTTTCTCTCTTACTCCATCTCTCTCTCTCTTTCTCTCTTAACCCACCCCTCTTTCTATCTTAATCCATCTCATTCTCTTAATATATTGCTTTATGTCACTTAATCTTTCTCTATTATTTTTCTCTCTTAATGTTTTGCTCTTTGTCCTTCTCGCTTAATCCATCTCTCTCTTAATCCATGTCTCTTTGTCCTCTCTTCATCTCTATCTTAATCTATGGCTCTTTGTCTTCTCTTCATCTCTCTCTCATCTTTCTCTCTTACTCCATCTCTCTCTTAACCCACCCCTCTTTCTATCTTAATCCATCTCTTTCTCTTAATATATTGCTTTTTGTCACTTAATCATTCTCTATTATCCTTCTCTCTTAATCTTTTGCTCTTTGTCCTTCTCGTTTAATCCATCTCTCTCTTAATCCATGTCTCTTTGTCCTCTCTTTTTTAATCTATGGCTCTTTGTCTTCTCTTCATCTCTCTCTCTCTCTCTCTCTCTCTCTCTCTCAATCTATCTATTTTTGTCCTATCTTACTTACTTCATCTCTCTTAATCTATCTCTTTCTTGATATTTTTCTTTAACTTTCCCAATCCATTTCTCTTTCTCCCTACCTTTATCTTTCTCAATATTCCTATCCCCCTCTTTTTTTTTCTTTCTCAGTCTTTCGTGTCACTCTTTCCCTCTGTCTTTTTTTTTATCTTTCTCTCGCTGACTTTCTCAATCTCTCCCCCCCCTCAATCTTTGTATTCTTACTTCTTTTTCAATCTTTATCTCTGTCTCTCTCCCATTTTTCCCTTCACTCTCAATCTCTTTGTTTCTTTTTCTCTTTATCTATTTGTGTTTTTCTCTCCTTGGCTCCTTCTGTTGACCTTTTTATCCTCACATAAACATCTTCCATCCGTCTGTGAAAGATTCTTGCCCATACATATGATTTGGTACACTTTTTCCTTCTGCAATGTACAATTGATAATAGAAGAATATAAACCCCTTGGTTCCGAAGTACATCAGCAGGATATTTACCTGGATTCGACCATGGCGACCCATCAGCACCATGTTTCATTTTCTCTATTCATCCCAAGTAGTCTCTTCATGTGAATCTACATTCGGGACAGCATCCAATAGGAATTTAGAATACCCACGAATGGCTGATTCCTGCAGCCCATAAATCATTTATACTGTCCTGGAAACATACTGTGTAGTGTCGATCAGTCGTGTTTTGTAGCCGTTTTTAAAATTTTGTGAAAGTGGAATGTTTTTTTAGACTAAATGATCAAAACCGATTTTGCAGAAATCCAGAAAGAAGCGAAAAGCAAATAACGGATTAACCTTTAATTATTTTAATTCGTTCTACGCATTTTAATAAAAACTAAAATACGTATTTCACGGATACTTCCCCGAAGAAGATAAAAATAAATCGATATCTACACGTTTAATAAATTACTAGCAAAAACCGACTCTTCAGAAACTAGCCAATATATGCGCAGTACATGAACCGAGAATTCTACTTTTGCATCTCCTATATTGCCTATCAATTCCTTCAGTCATAAGGAGATTACTTCGATGGCATCTTTCAAAGTAATCTCCCTGTGAGATTACACGGACGTGACCCTACATGCTTAAACTACATACACTACATACCAAAAGAAACAGACGCACTCATTAGAAGAATAAATAACAAAATATATATTATGCATTACAAACAGACCCGAAAGCCGTTTACCACCTTGTTTTCATACTCATTAGTTCACTGTATGAGTAAAAGGGGGGAGGGGGTCCTACTACGAAGCGAAAATCTGTCGCAAAAGTAATCCTCACCCACTTTCCTCGTGACTGAACCGAGTTTTCTCTGTCCGTAGTCAAATAGCTCGCAGCTAAGGAGCAAAAGAACGCAGGTAAGAGTCATTACCAGAGAGCGAGAGAAGGTATAACAAAGGGGGGGGGGGTGGAGAAGAGTTACTCGAAGACGAACGCTAGTAGGCTACAGCTTATTACGCCGTGCGTTATAGGAGGTCCAAAGATGGCCGACTGGTGATTAACGATGCATTTTATTTCCTTCAACAGACGCGCGGCTGAGTGAAAAGCTTTCCCTCCCTCTTGTAACCTCCCCCTCCCTCTCCCCTTATGCTTCTGTTTATCGACTTTACTGACATCCCATTTTGTGTCGAAGGTTTTTTTCTTCTTCTTCTTCTTCTCTCTTTCTGTGTGCGGGAGGATGTAATGGATCAGTTCGTTTAGTGGCAGCGTAGGAAGAGGCCTACCTTCCTTCACAATTACAATATATAATGGAGAGTCACGTGATCCCATTCCTCCCCCCCCCCCGACCGAAGTGTAGTGTGGAGGAGGATGTCGGCTTTGCGTAAGTGACAAAGATAATTGTTTGTTTAATGAGGCATGGATATGAATGAACACAGGACGCTTGCCTGGTTATTTATGATAAAAATGGGGAAACTATCTCTTCCCTTTTTTCTCCCCTCTCCCCTTCTCCTTTCTTTTCTTCCAACCTACCTGCCTTCCTCCTTCGATTCTTTTTTAAAAGAACATACGCTCGAGAATTTTATTTATATTTTTTTAACATCATTAACTCTGGCAGAAGTTACATCGACCAAAAGATGAAGGAGGGATCGGCGAATCCGCTCGCGCAGATAGCGCCACAAAATTTATTTTTTAATTTTTTTTAATTACTCTCTACACTTTTTAACACCTCGGTAAGTTATCGTTAATAATCACATCCACCGTAAGGTAGGCGCTGAAAGGAATCAGACTTTTACTTCGTCTGCTTCTGTAAACAGAAATTTATCGTCTGCTGATAATGTACTCGTAAACTGTTTAAAACCAATTTCGATGGGAACAGCCTCCAGATGGCGCTCTGATAGCCGATTCGCGTTCTAATGATGATTATTAAGTTTTTACATATCTGCTCCTTCCCCACACTGGATTGGAGGGATTCAGAACGCCGGAAAAGAAGAGTATTTTTAGGAAATACCAGTCTCTGAGTCTTTTGGACCCACCAATACCTCCAGATCCATCTTATTCTGTCCTCAGGAGATTTCCACTTAAATACCGAGTAAAATTCCATTAGTGCTTCATAAATCGTCTTGTCTGAAAGGTGGCGTGTTCCACATATGCACGCGCTTGGGTCTCGCCGGGGTTACGGCAATCGTAAGGTTGTCCTTTTAACATCTGAGCTCTCATTAAATCATATCATTGCTCTTACGGGTTTCGTGTGCTGTCTGCGCGTCTTCTCTCTCTCTCTCTCTCGGCAACCCCCCTCCCTCCATCCTCGTACAACCATCCCCCCTACTTCTGTCACTTGTAATCAAAGATAACGTGCAGGTATCCTTCACTGGGCACGCAAGCTAAGAGGAAACTCATCAAGTAATTGAAGATGCGCTAGTTTATGAAATCCGAGTCAGTTGAGCTATTCCTTAAGTCTAAACAATTCTCAGAATTCTGATAAAGGGGGTCATTATTTCTGATGACCCTCGCCTATAATTGTATTAAGTTCATAGGCCCTGAATTCCGATAAACTCAATTAATGCAACACTGTCCATTTCTAAGCCCAACTTCATAATCGCATTGAACAGCTTCGGGGACCAATTCCTCTCGTGGTTTGAATGGTATTACTGTTGGAGATGTTAGGAAACATTACAACAATCCCCCTTCCTTGTATTTGTATATAAGAAATCTCTATAATGTAGCATATTGTATCAATACAATAGTTTTCACGGTTGGTTTGTCTTCTTTTCAGGATGAAAAACCGAGTCTCCGGGAGGAGAAAACCATGAAACTCGTAAAAACCCTCAAGGATTCCTCTTAAGGGTTCTTACAACGGCGTGAAAAACCCTCAAGAGGAACTCTTGCGGGTTATTCACACCGTTTCCAAGGTCAAGAGTTCCTACGTTCCAACGGAAAGTATCCATCAACTTCAGCAGGAAACTAATCGAACCAGGATCTGTTGGGTGCCACAAAAATACCCCTACACTTCCTCCACCAGTCTGTAACAATGGACTATTTATTCACGTTGCTCTCGCCATACGCTGATCCTACCTTCAGCATGGAACAAGAGACTGGATTCGTCGGACCAGGCGACCTTTTTCCACTCCTCTAATGATTTGGTGTCAGTGCTTCTGTTTCTAATCTATTATGACATTCTAAATAATTCAACCTTACCCGGCATTGTCGCAATTATTTGGAGAAGAGACGACAGCGCTGAATAATGTGCGGAACCTGCCATTTCCAGTCCACAGCCCAGATCTGAATCCAATTGAAAAATCTTTGGGGTATTTTTGAAAATTTTAAATCAGAACAAGACGTTCTAGTAGAAGTGAATTAACCGCAGCCTTAATGGGAAATGGAACCAAATTACAATCTCCACATACCGAGAACGTGTAGGCAGTGTCCTACCCAGAGGGTGTTGATATTATTAAAACCCATGGAGGTCACATTCGATTTCAAAAACTCCACGCTTCTAACCAATATTTTTTTTTATTTAGCCTTGCAATATATTTTGGAGGTAGTGTATTTCCTCTGCACGTATCACTGCAGATCGGCTCGGGGTTTAAATATTTTGTGCTAGCAGTGTATATGCGCGATATCCAGGGCCGGTCTAAAGTTGAGGTGATCCAGGTGCAATGATAATGCTGGGGATACCCAATACTCCTTGATGGGTCTGGGCAGGCCCCTCTATTTGGATTTCAGCCCTTTTGAGTAGACGACCCGGGCAATTATCCCCGGTTTACCCCTTTAAAGCCCGACCCTGTCGATATCCACGTGTTCTCTCGAAGCCTTTGAAATAGTTTTTAAAATATGCATCAAATGAATTTTCTCCACTGGTACTGGTCAAGAATTAATATTTGGTTTTAATTTATTCAAAGTACTGTTGATTCATCTTAAAATAGAAGCTGGGGTCGTTTCTCTCCAACGTATCAGCCATCACGAGGTGTCTCTGCCATGTGTTTATAGAACTACACGATAAGCCTCGTGTTTTTTCGTTTTTTTTTTCTTTTTAGTAAGAGAAGCTACTAGTTTACGATGTGTCATCAACGTGTCTGCCAACATAGCATCTCTCTCTCTCTCTCCTATGTCGATAAGAGCCTTAGCAAAAGTGATTTATTAGTTTGTCTCTGACTTACAATATCGGCCTGTACGTTCTGCTAGGGGTCAAAGATACTTAAGATGGGCCAATATCCAGGGAATGACTACGTTGATGGTCGTTGGCGGTAGTAAATAGTTGCTTACCGACTTCATAGCCTGCATCCGCCTCTATAAATCAAGTTTAATTAAATACAATTTGATAGAAAAGCTTATCTGCGTGCATCGGTCTCCTTCTATATCATAATAAAGCAACGTAGGTATGGTAATGTTGGCCACGTAATGAAATTTAAATGTACAGATGATTTAAAACATTTGCATTTTAAACGTGGTACGATCGTTGGTGTCTGAACTCTTAAAAATGCTAAAATTCGTGTATTTCGGCCGTTATAAATTTGAAAAATCAAAGACAAAGGTTTATGAGAGACAAAAGGTGTATTATCTTTTAAGAAAGAGCATTTCCGTTGAATCTTTAACCGCGTTGTCAAAAGATCACACATTCTGTGCTCGATACACGAAGCATTTGTCTGATAAACGAATAATGAGACGGTTGGGAGAAGCGCGTTGGACAAAAGCCAAATTGCCCTTCGAGAAAAATCCGTTTGTTTGAGAATAGAGTTATGTTCGATAGAGTTGAAGACTGATATCTCCTTCAAACTGAGTAATGTTAAAGGATGGAAAGACAGAACGTTTAGCGAAAGCTGTATTTAAGACATTCTTCATTAAACCAATATTGGCATTAGAGAAATAAATAAATTACTTTTCCATTTAATACACCAGGATGCGCTGTACTTGTTTCAATCAACTTAATTGGTTTCGCTGGCACGTACGTATTTATTTCTACAGGTCTGTCTGCGTAGATGCCTTCCCCTCCCCCCTTTTACTGACAGAGTGGACTTAATCACGATAGTATTTGTGGTAACTAGATTGGGCGTACTGAGGAAAATAAGTATTGGAAAAGTGTAAACGTTTCATAAGATAGATCGTATTATGCGGGAGAAATATGTTAAATAATTATTTTTACTTTACTGCATGCAGATTTAATAAAAACTAAAATTCTTCTCCTATTTCGCGGATATTCGGTGATTAATATTAAAATAAATAATTATTTATTAGTATTAGTAACGGCCGTATGGTGCAAGAAAGCCTATGGCTTATGCTGCACCAGCCAAAAAAATAAATAATAATAATTAATAAATAAATAAAAATAATAAAATGAAATTAAAAATTAAATAAAAAGGAAATTAATCCTATCATCCTATGCGCTTCCCTTACCCGAAAGTACTATCCAGATGACCTTTGAATTTCCCCAAACTGTCGGCCTCTACCACCCATGAAGGCAACTTATTCCAGTAATTTATAACTCGCTGGCTAAAATAAAACTTCCTGCAGTCCAATCTAAACATTTCCCCCCGTAACTTGAATTTATGTCCCCTAGTTCTAGCATCATTTATAATCTTGAAAATTTTGTCCTCATTCATTTTACTGATGCCTCTCAGAGCCTTAAACACCTCAATCAAATCTCCTCTAAGGTGTCTAGTTTCCAAACTCTGCAACCCACATATTCGAAGTCTTTCATCATAAGGATGCCCTTTTGCCGATCTCACCAGGCGAGTTACCCTTCTTTGCACCCTTTCAAGAAGCTCGATGTCTTTCTTTAGGTGCGGTCTCCATACTTGAACACAGTATTCCAAGTGTGGTCTAACATAAGCCTTATATAATGGGATTATCACGTCCCTATCTCTACTTGCAAAAGTTCGATAGATCATCGATAGGACACCAGGGGCCTTCCTTGCAACCTCTTTACAATGCTCAGAGAATTTCATGTCTGACAGTATCGTAACACCCAAGTCCCTTTCCTCCAGTACTGGGTTTAGTTGAACTCCACCAAGTGAATACGTTTTTTTGGGATTACTGTTTCCCAGGTGTAATACCTTACACTTTGTTGGATTAAAGCACAGCTGCCATTTTTCTGACCATTCTTGAAGTCTATCTAGGTCTCTCTGAAGAAGCTCAGCTTGACAGTGATCATTAACTACTCTACCAATTTTAACATCATCTGCAAATTTAGACATCACGCCCTCTATCCCTTCATCAATGTCGTTTATGAAAATTAAAAACAACAGTGGTCCTAATACTGATCCTTGGGGAACCCCACTTCTTACATCAACCCAATCTGAGGAATAGCCATTTATCACAACCCTCTGCCTCCTGCCCTGAAGCCATCCTTCTATCCATCTAAGGATTTTCCCAGTGATTCCAACCTGTTCCAGCTTATAAAGCAACCGCTCATGTGGGACTGAGTCAAAAGCTTTGCTGAAATCTAAATAAACAATGTCGAAATTATTCCCTAAATCCAGCTCGTGAGTGACCCTTTCGAAATAGCGAACCAGATTTGTTAAACATGATTTTCCCTTTACAAAACCATGCTGAGTATCCTTGAGAATTTCAATTCTATCCAAATGATCCTGAATTCCACCCTTGATCAATGCCTCCATGATTTTCCCTACTACTGAAGTCAGACTGACAGGTCGATAATTTCCAACTTCACTTTTAGAGCCACCCTTATGTATGGGAGATACATTTGCACTTTTCCAATCCAAGGGAATCTCCCCAGAGTCTAGTGATGCTCGCATAACCAGCCTCAGTGGTTCAATGCACTCGCTTGCCGCCTCTCTCAAGATTATAGGGTATATTCCATCAACTCCAGGAGCCTTATTGGTCTGTAGGCTCAAAAGTTTTTTCATTAAATAATCTTGCGAAATTTCAATATTATTAATTACATATTTTTTAACTTCGCTCCCACAATTTCCCATTGCCACAAAAGGCTTTTCATTTGTAAATATCGATGCAAAATAACTGTTGAGTTCATCTGCAACGGCAGCTGGTGTATTTATTACTGTCCACTTTCCCTTACGTAAAGGTCCGATCTGGTTTGTCCTGCTCTTCTTGGCATTTATATATGTGAAGAATTCTTTATCCCCCCTCTTTGCTCTGTTTGCTAGTGATTTCTCATAAACTGCCTTTGCCTGTCGAACCCTTTCTGTGGCTCTATTACAGATCATCCTGTAGCTGTTATAGGCTTCAGTACTTTTTATTGCTCTGTAACGTTTCCATGCCACCTTTTTCTGCTCAAGTAATGTGGCAACTTCACTATTCATCCAACTTGGAACCCTCCTCGTGGAGTATTTTTTTAATGGTATATACGCATTCAAGGCATCTGTGATTAATGTTTTAAAAGCGTACCACATTTCAATTGTATTCATTCTCTGCGCGATATCTACCCAGTTAATAGAGGCCATGTAGTACCTTAAGGCATCGTAATTTCCTTTTCTGAAATTAAAACCCATTCCTTTGCCTTTTACTTCTGCTTCCTCTCTCGTCATCATCCACCGTAGAACTCCGTGATCACTTCCTGCTACTGGTTCCTCTACTGTCAGCCCTGTTATGTCATCTGATTCATGTCTGATGATGAGGTTTAGGATATTCTTTTCTCTAGTACTTTCCCTGACATGTTGATACAAATAACAGTCATCTAGTTGATTTAAAAATTTTGTTCCCCATGTCGAGTTTCCTTCCCATTTACTCCAATCAATTAGAGGCAAATTGAAATCACCCATAATAAGGCATTGACGCTTACTTGCCCATTCCATTTGCATGTAGAGGCTTTTGTCATAGTCTTCACAATCACCTGGTCTGTAGATTACGCCTACTCGCATTGTACCTTTGTTTCCAACTATCTCACACCATACAGACTCTATACTAGCATGTGAAATATCTGAATCTGGGAAAGCTATCGTCGCACTCAGGCTGCTTCTGATAAGAAGCATTACCCCACCACCCCTTCTATCTACTCTATCCTTCCTAAATACATTATACAAGCCGTACTGAAACTCATCATCCCCAATTTCCGGGTGGCACCACGTTTCTGTAAGCCCTATTATGTCCGCGTTACTTGTTTTAACCAGCAGTTCGAATTCGCTCATTTTATTGACGACACTTCTAACGTTACTGTATAAACAATTAAGATTTACTGTTCTTGTATATTTAACAACCCTAACACAACCCTTGAAGTTTTTTAGGCTCTCTTCCCTGATATTAGCTACCTGCTCACGTGAAACGTCTTTGCCCCCAGAACATCTAGATAATACGTCCAGTTGGGGTAACAGATAAGAACTCTTAAGGTATGTGCAAGAGTTACATTGACCAATATTATCAGATAAACGCGTGTCAGTATTACCCACATCCCCCCTAACTAGCAGTTTCCCTGAGCCTTTAAGGTATCCTCAATAATACTGGCAAAAACTTTTGCACCACCTTTGTTTAAGTGTATCCCGTCTCTACAAAACAAATTCCTTTAACCTACAAGTGTGGGCCATGCTGATAGAAATTTACCCCCTAAAGCCTTGCAGATTCCTTCAAGTCTTGAGTTAATCCACAAGGCTCTTAACATATAATCCCTCCTATCGTGTCTGGGCAGAATTGCAGACACATAGACATTATGGCCTAGCTCGCGACATTTCCTCAGCATGGTCCTGTATTTTTCCAACAAATCGTCAGATCGTGTACGTTTAATATCGTTTGTCCCCACATGAATAATAATATTTTCTTTACCCCCTTTAAAATCCGACAGTCTGTTGGTGACATCATCAATAGTTGCTCCCGGCAGACATACCCTGGTTCTGCTCCACCTATCTTTATTACAAAAAATATTCCCCGTTTCCCTGACAATTTATGTATTTAGTAAACTGATAACAAACTATTGGGAAATCAGCCATAATATTTCTCGTTTTAATAATAAAACAAGATCACTGGGTGAACTAACATAATTATCTTCATTGAGACACCAAGTCTCCTAATGTCTAAATTAAAATGGAATTACACTCTTCAGGTGTGGTTGAGGAAGAATTTCACCTCAGGAGATTCTGGAAAAAATTTGTCACGTTACTTACCACACTGCTCGACAAAATTAACAGAACACGTGCAGCTTGCAATGAAGCAGGACAAAATTTGACATTTAGGACAAAAAGGTCATATTACAGAAGATTTTTCGTTCTCCGCTACCTTGAACGTGGTAAGGACCTAAGTGGTATGGTGCCACCTAAACGATCCTTTATCCATAACAATAACTTGCCCTCAATGCCACGCTGTTTCAAAGCTTTACTGGAAGCTAAGTATTATGATGCCAAACTTATTTTTTGCTTCCAGTTCCATTATTACAACATCACAGATTGGTCAAACAGGATCCCTCCCCCCTTAACAAACTCATGCTGTGATTTTGGTACAATTCCATACTTTTAAAGATCTCTCTTTAACCACGGTGTTCCCTGGAACATGTCTGGGCTGTAACCCTTTGATCCTCCTTTGTGAATTTGGCATTTGCACACCTGCAATCTGTAGGAACCTTCCTCGAATCCAAGGATGGTCTCATAAATACGGCCAAGGGATCGCTTACCTCTTCTGCTTCTTTAAATATAACTGGATAGATCCCATCAGCCTGCACAATTTCTCCTTCGCTTTCTTCTCAGTTATCCCAAAATCATTTATCTCCCAGTTATAAATTGGTAAGACAGAAGCAACTGATTGCACTTTTGACAAATCGAGAGCAGACCAACCCTTCTTCATCCGCGGGAGATGTCGAACAACGCGGGGACGAAATGCCCACACAGAGTGAGAGGTCGAATGACTAGCCGTGATGGCTATTCACAGAGCGAACAGCCACTGTTCACCAGGCATGGTACCTGCTGATTTCTGGTTTCGAGGTTACTGGATGCCATTAATGTAATTTCAGTGACTGCTGGATCCGGTGCAGATTACCATTCGAGAGATGGCAAACACCCCCAGCCGAGATGCAAGCAGCTGCCATTGTGTCCTTAATTGGCTGTATGCAGGGGGGATTGACGCTGCGCGTATTAAATTATGATGTGATGGATATTGATCATTCTGCAATCGACACAAATCCTTCATACATGTTCCAGCTGTACATAACTGGTGGCAGATAATGGAACTACACTCTGAAAGTTAATTCCATTGAAACAAGATAGTGGGTGTATAGGCCCACTCACTGGCAAAAAGATTTGAAACCAACATTTGATATTGGAATTCCACTAGGTGTCTGAGGGAGTCCAGCTCCACATTTGACCATTCTCACATTACTTTTGTACTCTGTACGAAAAGAGCATACCACATACAACGATACCACCTCCAGCTACTTGGATGGTAAACCCGAGGCAGTCTTTATGCATCACCACACTGTCACCTACCATTGGTGCAAAAAAAGCAATTCGAGATTCATCAGGCCACATGATCTTTTCAACTCTTCTCAAATATCCAGTAAGGTTCATGGTACTTACACAAACACAGTTGGTAATTCAATAAAAGTATGCACGTCCTCAAATAACAGCAGGAAGGAATCATCCCAATTCGTTGACGACAGTGGGGATCGCAAGAAGTCCTCTGACTGACAGGAAACTCTTCAGGAGTCTGCAGGTTAAAACGACTTCCACAAGAACATTATCAGGGGCAAACATATGATACACATGATAGTAAAGTATGTCGCAGATCAGCATATACAGCAAAGTGTGAAGACATGAAGAACACGCGACCATTCTTCTACCTGCCCATGGAAGAACAGATCGGTATTACTTAGGCCTAAAGAGAACAGTTTTGAATTCGGCAACCCATGTCCTGTTACAAGATAAGAAGAATAAATTTCAAGCGCAAACCGTTTTAAAGTTTTCTTGGAGTAGTCAAGCCTGATAGAAAAAGACACGTGACAGAACTAGTGGAAGAAGGATCCCAACTGATCTGCCAAACACTAACAAGTTCTTTCCAGCAGAACTAGACACTGTACGGTGCACCCACAAGATTGTCAATAACATTCTTCTCTGGATAGCTGAAGATTAAATTGAATCTTTCTATTAGATACACGATGGAACCAGTAGCCATCTACAGAGCCATCGCAACCAGTGCAGACCACGGATATTCTGCGGTACCAGATGCAAGAGACTTGGTGAGAAGTCCCGCAGGTGGCTATTCGACACCTGTGTGACTCAATTCCCAGAAACCTAGCTCAATGTACCGCAACCATCGTGGATTTTCATAATCGTGATCTGTCCATCGTAAGCATCTTTCTGTGTCACGAAATGTTTCACACATTAGCATCTACAACTTTCCTCGTGTTTTCCTCAACTCCTTGTCGATAATCATTCCACACATCCTCTCTGTATTCTTGTTCCATACGGGGGTGCTGCAATTTCAATGTCCCTGAGGGTATTTATACTATCTATCATGCCATCTACGCTTTCCTTTATTGTTTATTAGATTATCAATTGAGTGAAATTACTCCACTTTTAGATTACCACTTGGACAGCGCACATGTGATTTATTATTGCCCAAGGGACATAACAAGGAGGGAATTTGACAGAGGGATCAGTAGCTCTGTCTAACTGATGGATAATTCCCTCGATTATTCAACCAAATCGCAGTTTTTCAATCATGCGCATCCACTTAGAGTGACGTCACTGACAGGTGACGCTTAAAAAGTAAGAAAATCGGTGTTTGTGTGTAAAAGACTATGCCAATTCAGGTTAGTCATGCGTGGCCAAGTTCCTTCTTAAGCACTGCAACTCGCTTTCTTTCTTTCTGTCTTTTTTTCTCGGTTTATCGATTTTAAGTTTCGAAAACGGTTTCATCAAGAGTCGCTTTTTCAACGTGATTAATTTCGCATTATGTACAGCTTGGGCGGGTGGCATTAGCATTGACCTACAAATGTCATATTAACTGTTGTTGTTGGGAACCGATCATCATCCTCCGTTCTCTCTCTCTCCTCACACCCTCGCTTGCATAAATAATAGAAGAGGGAAGAAGAAAAAAAACACGTGACTCCACTTTTAACCATCAGCTACACAGCACAACGGCTTGTTAACACTTGCATAAATATGATCATTAAATCATTCTCATCCATCTGAGAATCTCACGATCTCTCCAATTAACTAACAACATCTCTATCGAGTTAACTTAATACACTACTCGAAAAAATTAACAGAACACGAAGAGAACGTCCTTTAAGCAGAAATAATATTTTCGGTTGCCTTGCCATTACTTATTTATTCTTGCTATTCGCCCCATTCCATGTTGCCTCATCGATGCACAAACCGCAACTGGCCATCTGCGCGCACTCACATTCAGGGCATATAATTAAAATCATTGTCAGATCATTGAAAACATTTTTAACTACATTTCACATTTTCACTAGATATTGTAAGCAAAATATCTTATTAATTATCATATGATATGATTGCCTCATAGCCGGAGCTGTGGATAGGGAATTATTTCCCCTTATTTTCATTAATTGCAAAGTTCATGAATAGGACGTTGAAGAACTCAACTTTTCATTTTAAAATCCCAAACTAGCTACTTCTGCTTGTTTCCAGATTTGATGGAACACCTTCGTGGTCATCATATTTGACGAGATGCTGATGGAAAGTGTACCGTGACCGAAATGATTAAAGAACTTCAAAATTTTATTCTTCAGGTCCATCATCTTTAAATTCCAAGCTGAGTGAGTGCATCTAAGGAATAGAAGAATTATGTAGATAACTTTATTAATACAAAACTTTTACAGAAATTTTTTTTTATGTCATGGCCAAAGAGAAACCAGTGAAATTTACCCTGCTTCCACTTTTGCCGTTAGGTGGCGCTCTTGAAGCTACGGTACGTGAATCCCAATAACAAATTCTGTAGTGTTTGCTTTTTAGCCAATAAAGGAATATCCGCATGGCCTTTCTCTTTGAGCCTATTTTTAAAATTATTTCATGGTAAAATTGAAGGCGTCCTCCTTCACCTCCTCCTCCAGATATTCTGACCCTTTGACTTTATCGTTACCGGCAGTTTGTTTTGCAAAATAAAGCCTTTTAAATTCCCTGGTATACTTTGCTCACCCGATGTTCAAACTGCTGACTTTGCATCTTTTGCTTCAACTCCTTTAAGAAACATTACGTCTTATCTAGCGTCTGACTGGGAACGCTCCTCTGATCACATGTCCCCCCTTCGTCCTCCCCACCTCCAACCAGTCCTTGTTAAGCCATCCTTCACCAGAAAGTGGCGAAGGAGTTGTTGTTCATTTGCTGATAAGAACCCGCATATTTTCGATAAGAGAGTTAAAGCAGTGAGTGGTGAGACGCAACCACTTTATCAGTGTTCAATCATACATCTCCGTTGTTCCTTAGAACAGGGTAGGCTACTGCTATTGTAACACCCACGAAAAGTTTCCTTTGTGGCAATGGACAATTGGCGACACCTTTAAAAGTTTTTTTTTTTACTTTTTTTTTTTTTTTTAATGGGGATATCATTTTATTTTTAACTCGTACATTTGAGATAAAAGAATTGGGGTCGAAAATATATTTAAAAAATGTATTTTAGGTAAAAAAAAAAAAATGTCGCGGAATGAACCCCCCCAAATAAAACAATTTGCTTCGCTTTAAAAACTGATAAAACAATATGGAAAAGCATTTTTCAGTTAATAATTAAGCTAATAAATTAAATTAATAATTAATCTGTCTAGAAAAGACGTCAATTACAAATCATTATTAGCCTTCAAGAATGCGCTGCATGCTGCGTAAATTTCGAGCCATTGTTAGCCTGCAAACACGCGCGACATGCTGCGTCAATTTCCATTCATTATTAACCAGCAAGCACGCGCTGCATGCTCTGTTAATTTCGAGTCATTTTAGCCTGCAAGCACGCGCTGCATGCTTTGTTAATTTCGAGCCATTGTTGACCTGCAAAGCACGCGCTGCTGCTTTGTTAATTTCGAGTCATTTTTAGCCTGCAAGCACGCGCTGCATGCTGTGTTAATTTCGAGCCATTGTTAGCCTTTTTTACACGTGCAGTTTCAAACCATTGTTGCCTTTCTTTTAAATGAAACATCGTCTGCTCAATACGACTATATCCCTCCCTAATTAAAAATATTACAAATAAACGTACATTTCGAAAAAGGGCCGGACAGTACTTCTTCTTACGCCCATTTAAATAGTTGAAAACAAAACAAAAAATATACATTAATAATACTTATAATCTAGCCAAACGAAAGTTATTTCTGTCTTGCACGTGCCCACTGCTGTTATCACTCTTGGTGATATACGAGTGGAAGCTGTGGGGTTGTCGTAATGGCCACTGCAGGAAGCAATCATCATAAGCGACCGTGATGCGATGGACAGTCCGTTGCTACTACCGACCGTTACATCGATAATATCCAATTATTTGCCAGCAGATGTTGACCCGCAGACGCCATCTGCTAAATGGAAAACCCTGCAAGATCCTGCGAGTCCTAGCTACCTTGGCCTAGTGTTGCCCTTTCTCTATTTACGAATGCTTCTTAAAATCACAACAGTTCTTTTATACAGAGAAGACACCTATCGGCAATTAGAATATCTTTGCACAGTCCTGATAGTACACTGGCTTACCAAAATATTAGGATCAGACTTACCGATACACGAGTGCATTGTGTCGAATATTTTGGTAGGTTAGTGTAGATGTTCAGTTATTCTTCTGCTCGTCCGATACGCGTTCTTTAAATACACGTTCCCGGCATTTTGCCTTCCTCTTAACATTTCCTCAGAAAATATATCGTCAAAGAAAATAAACTGAGTGGCGCAGTGTAAATAGCTTTAGGCATTTTGACCCCCGGGGGCCTGTTACGGCTCACAAAATCCGTAATCAATGGGCGTTGCTGTGACAGTAGTTGCGGTCGTCTGTCATTTTGAATCCACGCAAACAGAAACAAAGTTGATGAGAGACAACTTGCAGACGGGGTTTGTCCACGGGTTAAGAATTATTTTAGGAATATAAAGAAAGCCAAAATCTGCTCGCCAGATGGCGATACTTGTCATAGCCTTAATTTATGAAAATGTATACATTGGATCGCGTGGCAGATTATAGAAAGGTGTCATGGTAACAGGGCCATAGAAACGAATGTGTGCGTCCCCAGCGTGAAGGTTTTGTAAAGAGATGCTTGAGATGTAGCTGGCCTTGCTCTTTTAAATCGATACTTATAAGTCACCATACCATTGTATCCAAAGAAAGAGGATTCATATCTCCAGGCACTGTGTATTGGACCGGTAAACAAGCATCGATTTGGTGTGTTGAAGGAGCACAGATATTTTATTGATGGAAACTCTGGTTTGCAGTCTTAAAGAGTCAACTGCATGAAATCCAGGCTATTTGTAGGAGTCGGTTGCATTTTCCTTTTGCCATAATAAGGACTGTTTTTCAAAGAGGAATCCACTTGTTGAATCCAGCCATTGGAAAAACCGATTGTTTAAAACAACCTCTTTTTTCTTATATATAACAAGAAACTTAAATATTCCAAGGCTAAATTAGCCTTAAAATTAACAACCTGCTCTTCCTGAATCTCAAAATTTTAGACTTCATAAAATTGAAGCCTAAAGGCAATCCATTAGCCTTAATAAAGAAAGCCTTCAAGAAAAATCGTAGGATTTCGCACCTTAATTATTCTTTTAAGGCAAATTCCAGCCTCGAGCAGTTGACCTTAAGAAAAGCAAATCTTAAGGCAAATTTGCCTTATGGTTTTATCTCCTACTAACTCAACTTTGAAGGAGAAAAAAAAGGGTGCGTGTAGCAAAGACGCAACTGTGGATGCGACCTGCCGATATTCCGATCCGCTGCCGCTGCAACGGGGGGTAATTTAAAGAGGCATATTCGCCGCATCACATAAGCAGACGACGTTGGATTGCTACCTGTCACGCTCCACTACCAACAAGCCATCATCTCACCGGACGTGTGGTTTGTCACTGATGTGTCTAATCAGCGGAAGAAAGTGCGGTAAAGTGATCACCGGAGGAGGGGGCAGAGGAGAGGGGTGGGGGAGGGGAATTCGGTCGTGTCGTGAGGGTTGAAGAGTTAAGAGATCATCCCAGACTTTGAGTAATCATTACCGTAATTGCCATTCAACCTCCACCGCGCCTTGCCAACGATCCATTCCACCTAAAGTATTCGTCTAATAACGATTCATTTGTTGTTTCGGCTTAGTGGGAGCTCGTCAGCCTTACGAGCGTAAATAAAAGGCGAACTTTACCGAGTGTTTCGAGGCTGACATTGGAGGTGGGGAGAAGTGGAGGGACGAGCCAAGTTAACCGAAGACGATCCTTGATTTTGGAGTCCCCGGACAAAAATCGCCATGTTCGGTCCGTTTCGCGTATGCTAGAGATTATTTTTAGCAGTAAGTTTTGTCATGTGAAGAGGGATGGTAGTAGTGAGTGTGTGTGTGTGTGTGTGTGTGTGTGTTTCGAAATTGTCATTAAGAGGTGTTGGTCGCGTGAAATGAATTCGGGGTGGGGGGGAAGCGTTCCTTTTGTGTGGCAACAACCCCACGCGCGCATTCGGAATGGTATTTAAATGACTCACTCGTGACATAATTGTGGCGGTGCGCAGTGATGTCATTTGAAAAACGAAAACTTGGCCCTGAAAGAAAGGAAGAGTGAAGAGAGAGTTTGAAAGGGGGTGGAGGGGGGGGGGGGGGCGAATGATGGTGCTGTTTGTCCGCCAATAAAAGAAATGTAATCCGAAAAACTGCTTTGTCATTCGTATTAACACATGAGGGAATAAAGTGCAGCTGCCATAAAGAAACAAAAAGGGCGCTACCCTCCGACCCACCCACTTGGGTTCCATGAAAATTTACAAAGTTCTTATTCGTTTTGCAACCATCGCTCGAAACTGAAAGAGAATCTGGAGACGTCCTTCAGGGCAGGGCTTTCTCTAACCCTCACTTCCTTTCCTTCTCTCTCTCTCTGTCTAATTTTCTCTCCCTTCTTTCTTTCCATGTTTCCGCCTGCCTCTCTCTCTCTCTCTCTCTCTCTCTCTCCTCCCCACTCTTTCATTCTCTCTTTATTTCCTTTCTTACGTTCTTTTCTTTATATGTCTTTACTTCTTTTCATTTTATTTCTTCATCGCTTTCTTTCTCTTCTCTCTCTCTCTCTCTCTGTCTCTCTCTCTTGCCTTCTTTTTCTCTCTTCTTCTTTATATGTATCCATCCTGCTTTCTTTCTTTCCTTCTCTCTCTCTCTCTCTCTCTCTGTTTCCTTCTTTCTCCTTCTATTTCTTCTTTTCGTTCTCTCTCCTTTTCTTCTCTTCCTTTCCTTCTCCCTTTTTCTTTCCTCGTCTGTTTCTTCCTTTCTTCTCTCTCTCCAGTTGTTCCTTTCTCTGTTTCATGCTCTCTGCCTCTTGCTCGTTCTCTTTCTGTGTCTCTGTCTTTTCCTTCTCCCTCTGTCTTACGTTCGCTCTTCCATTCTCTCATTCCTTCTCTCTATCTGTCTTTCGTTCTCTCTCTCTCTTCTTCATTTTCTTCTCTCTCGCTCTCTCTTTCTCCGTTTCCTTCCTTCTCTCTCTCTCTCTTTATATGTTTTCTTCCTGTTTTACTGGCAGAGTGTAAGCAAACCTTTCAAATCCACAGAAATTAAGATTATATTGAATTCCAGACAGTCTTCGCATTTTGGACTAACTTTCCTTCTTTAAAGACGTTTTATGTTTAAGAAAATTAAAACCTGTTGGAAACAGCGGCTCTCTCCCCCCACACACAGAATTAGAGAATGATTTGCACACTTATTTCAATCTTCCAGCCGATGTTTACCCAAAGAAGTAAAACCCACGAGAACGATGTCCGCAGCACAGTCCGAGCCCAAAATATGAAGAGCGCATATCAAAGGAAAACTTGCAAACAAGTTGATAAAAATGCATGATGTCCATAATGATCTTTACTGTAATATTGAACTGGATGGTGTTTGTTTTCGTGGTTGGATTAAACAAACGCCATTTAGTGAGCGGGGGGGGGAGGAGGAGGAGGGACAGAGTGTATAACGCGTGGAAGATGGGGAGACACTACGTAGATCATTGTTTCCCCATCAAGTAATTCTCCGCCGAAGATTAGGACTGCAAACATCTGTGGTGCGATTACGAGTCATTGGAAAGAAAGCCTTCAGGGACATCATCATTTGCTTGATGAAAGAAAAATGGCAGACAACGCAGAGACTTATCTGCAGGACCATATCTTTCCTCGCTTACCACATCTGTTTGGACAGATACTACCCACTCGCCAATAAATGGATTTTTAATCTCAGTCTGTGGAACCCACTGACGAACCACAATGTGGCACTTCAATGAGACTGATGAGCCGGGTTGACAACACTGGAAAAGCACTCGGACCTCGATAGAATCCATTAATTATAAATGACCGCAGTGCGCATTCTCATATTGCAAACGGCCCAAGTATGCGATTGTCAAATCACCAAACTACACGAGGATGGACATAGCCTCCCACTGGCGCCATCTACAGGACGCTAGCTGAACCTAGAAGTTCGACAAGCTTGCCACCATTGGATGAAAATCCCTGCCAAGTCTTAATCTGTTGCCCTGCGTATAAATAACGAGTGAAAACAAGAAAAACTTAATCTCTTTCTTTCTATCCAAAGCTGTGCCTTTTTTTCTGAGGGGGACAGTCCTCCTTCCTTCGTTCTCTCCTCCATAATTAGCTGACAGGGCGATGCAACTCATTCTGTACCTTTACCCCCTCTAATGATGAAATACGAGCATCCTCTGCTCCCTTCAGGGAATATTTTTGTTTTTCTGTTTTGCTTTCTTGCTATAAAAATTTATGTGATAAACGTGTGTTTCTACTCCGCTCGCGCTGGCGCGTACAATTCCCGCTTGCAGAGAGAGAGAGAGAGAAAAGGAATTGGAAGGTTCAACAACAAAGGAGCCATTTCATGTCTTATCTTCACACATACTTTTATGAGGCTTGTAAAAACTGTCATCCAAGATAACTAGCTTACTGATGCCAAGCCGAACCCCAGGGCAACCATCACCCCACACCCCCCTTGTTCGTTCGACACCGAGATACGTAATTTCGGTTTTTTTTTTTCTTTGTAACTCGTAAACTTCTGTGTCTGAGGGACTGATGATATCGCACGTGTGCCAGAACCTCCTTCGCTATAGTTTTCAGTGATTTGCAGATGCTCCAGAGAGAATGGAAGATGCTGCAGGCAGACAGGGAGGTTACCCAAGGCGTACTGAGATGGAGATTACTTCTGTGTGTCGCTGATCTTTTTTGTACGATCACGTCACCTATAACGACTCTTAATGCGAATAGTTGGGGCGCAAACTTTCAGTTAGTTTGATAAAAGGAGAGTGTTAAGATAAGCTACGATGCATCCTGGAAGGGGAAAAATGTTTGGCAAACCTCCACCAGAAGTGTTTAATGTTTTATTCGTAATTTCATCTTTTTCTTTTGTTTGGTCATTGAGGACATTTAATATTTAGTTCGTGTGAAGTCTCTTTGTGTTGAATACACACGAAATACATCAGCTGGAACTTCAGCAGTTCAATGTTTGCATCACCAAAAATAATCACCACATTTTCTGTGATCAGTCAATACCATTGACAGAGCTCACAAACACTAACGTAGTAAAACGACCTCAAATAACACATTGTGGGTCCCATGTCTCTAAGAACCTCATATTTAATCTGAAGGAAGACCATCCTATCTGAAGAAAGACTATAGTATCCAAAAGGTGCTATCTTTATCATTAAGGAAGGCTGCTTATCTAAAAGGGTTCATCCTTAACCTAGGAAAGTCCTCGTATTAAACAGTTTCCACATTGATCCTTAAGAAGGATCTCTGTATTTAAAAGTCTCGACCTTTATCCTTAAGGAAACTCCCCCGTATCTATAAGGACCCCTCTTTGTCTTAGGAAGGACCCCAGTATCTAAAGTACCTTCATTCTAAGATGGTGCCCGTATTTAAAAGTTTGAATCTTTATCTTTAATCCCGTGTCTTAAAGGATCTATCTTTAACGTAGGAAGCCCTCGCATTTCAAGAGGTTCCGTCTGTAACCAATTAGATCCACATATTTAAAAGTTTCAACTTTTATCCTTAAGGGAGGTGCTCGTATCCAGAAGGGTCCATCAGCCTAGGAAGGTCTCCAATATCAAGTTTTAGATAGTCTCTCTATGTAAAGTGAAAGTACCTTTATTCTAGGATGGTCCCCGTATTTAAAAGGGTCCATCTTTAACCTAGGATGGTCCTGTATTTAAAATGTACCATCTTTATCATTAAGGAAAATTCCCCTACATCTAGAAGGGTCCATCTTTGTTTTAAGAAGACCCCAGTATCTAAAGTACCTTTATTCTACCACCACGTATTTAAAAGCTTCAACTTTATCTTTAATCCCGTGTATAAAATGGGCCCATCTTTAATGTAGGAAGGTCCTCGTATTTAAAAATATTCCATCTTTAACCAATTAGATCCACGTATTTAAAAGTTTCAACCAGAAGGGTCCATCTTTAGCCCAGGAAGGTCTCCAATATCAAGTTTTCGACATTCCTCCTATCTAAATCCTAGGCTGATACCTTTATTTAAGGGACTAAGGGTCCTAGGATGGATCCTTAATCCCGTATCTAAAAGGGTCCATCTTTAACCCTTGATGGTCCCGTATTTAAAAAGTTCCACCTTAAGATAGGTCTTCATATCCATCATATATATATTTCAGAAAGGAGATACAGTGACGTCCCCCTCCCCCAAAAAGGGGAAACTTTCACCCTCCATGGGGTTTCCTAGGATGGTCCTGTATTTAAAATGTACCATCTTTATCATTAAGGAAAATTCCTTTTATTATTATCACAATGGTATAAAAGTAAACTTGTAATCATAAAAATGATTATAAATTCAGTAAATGGAAATCCATATCCTCAAAGTCCATAATTTTCTTTCTTTCATCCTCCACAAGGAAAAATCATTTTCAATTTCCCCCCTCTTCTTTCCTTTCCGAAAGTTTCTCGCCTTACCACGATACAAAGCGGGACAAAAATGTGCCCACTTTAAAAAGAATCTCTTCGAAGCACTAAAGAAAGAAGCGCCTCTGGTGGAGATTAACAGTAACTATTAAAGAGTGGAAGCGATCAATATTTTAGCAGCTAATGGATTTCTTTGGCGTCAGCAAACAGTTGATAAATTATAAGGATCTGACGCCTGTCACAATGTTAGCCAATCCGACCATTTTCCAGCATGTCGGCTAGATTAATTGCCGCTAATGCCCACCTCCCCCTTTCAATCCACCCTCCCCTTCTTTAGAAGCAGTTTAATATAAATATCAGGCTGTTCATCACGACTTTAGCAATCTCTGCTGTTCTTCTCTCTCTCTCTGCCTGCCATTTAAACAGGATATTTCGGAGATGTTCCAAGGCTGGTTTAACTACCTTGGAACAGCTCAAAAATATTTCCAAGTCTGTGAATAGAATGAAAGACTAAACTTCTTGGGAACAAAGACTTCGTTAAGAGTATTCTTATAAAGGAACTCTCTGTACCATTTATGTCAGTGACCGAAACGGATCACGTGCAGACAGAAAGGTTACGATTTCATCTACAACAGGGGCGGCAACGTTTTATGGCGATATCGGTGGCACTCGACATTCGTTTAATGGTGACGTGGTTCTGAAAATGATCTGTGGAGCACTTGACATTTTGAAGTACCCCAGAGTGGAAAGAGAAATAAGAATTGTTTGTTTATGTGTGTATGTGGTGATAAATGACTCGCCTTGAACAATGTCCAAATTATTTTCGCGTTCACTGGGGGCCACCTGCTTTTCAGTTCGCTTCTCGGAAACTTCGAGATTAAAAGGCTGGTGAAGAGCAAAAAAACATCAATCATTAATTATTTGTAAATGGACAGAAATCTCTCTCTCTCTAAGTATGAAGAATAAAACTTGGTTTTCTTTTTTTTATTGACCACATTACCAAATCGTGAATTCAGAACTTGTTTTCGACAGAGAACACGTGTCTTTCGCTGACTGTACACTCGTTGGTCAAAAAATTAGAAACCTTTTGAAATTCGCATCGACAGATAACTAAACGTATCATATACAGGTGTAAGGTGTCACGTGATGTGATCTTGGTGCTTCTTGGGGATGCCAATGGATAATGATGGACGACGAATGTCTGTTTCATGCTAATTGGAGGACCAAGACATCGAGAAAACAGTACTGTATGAGTACATGGATCCATCACACCACGTCTCAAAAATACAGGCTGATGGTGGCGGTTGGGAATGGATTCTTCCAACAGGATAACAAGTCATGGTCCAAGTCCAGAATTCTTAGAGATTTATTCTTATATTCTCACAGAAACGTGAGATGAGGTGGAACGAGCTCTTTGGAGCATAGGTCCACAACCATTTGTTAGAACTGTTTTCAGTCAACATAGATGTATTCCTGTGTCACGCTTTGGACACCTTCTTGAGTCCTTGCTATGATGAATCCAGGCTTTTCTGAGGGCTAACGGAGTACCTACTCACTATTAGATAGTAAATTGGCCACTCAGTGTACATGACTGGTTTATCCACAGTTATTAGAATTGCGTGGAATTCTAAGAGAATTATTTTAGATAACTGCGTGTATTTCATGTTTAATATTAAAATTTGGAGTCCTTCAAGAGCGCTCTCAGGACAATGGAAAGATTCAGATCCACGTCTCAAAAATACAGGCTGATGGTGACGGTTGCCAATGGATTCTTCTAATAGGGTAACAAGTCATGTCCCAAGTCCAGAATTCTTATTGGGAATTGGTTACACAAACGTGAAATGAGGTGGAACGGGTTGTTTCGAGCAGAGATTCGCAAAAATTTGTGACAACTGGTTTGAGTCAAGATGGATATATTCCTGTGGCACGTTTTAGATACCTTGTTGAGTCCATGCTATGACCAATGCAGGCTGTTATGAGAGCGAACGGAGTACCTATTCACTAGTAGATAGGTGTACCTAAGAAATTGGCCACTCATTGTATATGATAGTTTATTCTCAGTTATTAGAACTGTGTGGAATCCGAAGAGAATTATTTTAGATAACGCTCTTGAAGGACTCCAAATTTTAGTCCTTCGAAAGGACTCTCAGGGCAATGGAAAGATTCAGATCCACGTCTTCCAATAGGGTAACAAGTCATGTCCCAAGTCCAGCATTCTTATTGGGAACTGGTTACACAAACGTGAAATGGGGTGGAACGGGCTCTTTGGAGCAGAGATTCTCAATGTGGATTTTGCAACAAATGTTAGAAGCAGTTGAATAAAGATGGATGTATTCCTGTGACACGCTTTGAACACCTTGTTGAGTCCATGCTATGATGAATCCAGGCTGTTCTGAGGAATAAACGGAGTACCTACTCACTAGTGTACCTAAGAAATTGGCCACTCAGTGTATATGATTGGTTTATCCGCTTAACTGCGTGGAATCCGAAGAGAATTATTTAATATTAAAGTTTGGAGTCCTTCAAGAGGATGCTCAGGGCAAAGGAAAGATTCAGATCCACGTCCCAAAAATACAGGCTAATGGTGGCGGTTAAGAATGGGTTCTTCCAATAGGATAACAAGCCATGTCCCAACTCCAGAAATTCTTATAAATAATTGGGTAGAGAAATATGAAATGAGGTGGAACGTGCTCTTCGGAGCAGAGATCCTCAATGTGGAATTTACGAAAACTGTTGGAAGCAATTGAGTCAAGATGGACGAATTCGTACGCTTTGGACACCTTGTTGAGTCCATGCTATGACGAATCCTGGCTGTTCTGAGCACTAAGCGGAGTACCTACTCGCTAGTAGGTAGGTGTACCTAATAAATTGGCCACTCAGTGTATATGATTGGTTTATCCGTTATTAGAATTATTAACTTTTGAATAACTGCGTCCTTTTCATAACATATTTAACGTTAAAGTTTGGAGTCCTTGAAGAGGGCGCTTAGGGCAATGGAACGATTCAGACAAGGAAAAGAAAAAAAACAAAAACTTCCCGGTGTACTAAATAAACCAAAACCAAAAACATTTTAATTACGAACCCTTCAAAGTAATCTTAATTAAATATCCAATTTCGGAAGCAATCTACAAACCCCCCAAACTGCGAATCAACACAAAGACAAATCCCATCAAAGAGGGGAAAAAAAAGAGAAGAAAAACTGGATTTGTGTACTTCATCCTGAATGTCAGCAACTCTTGCGACACAAGAGTTCCAACTGTATGCGCCATCGGATGACCGCGGGGTCAAGCAAATATTGAATTGTTCCCTTTTATTTGCTCGCCGCATGCAAGGGGGGAGGAAAGAGGGGAAAGTTTCATTTTCTTCCTATAGTTTGCAGTCCTCCGCGTAGGCCCAGCAAAGGTGGATAATACAAGCAGCTATAGAACACCCATAATGACTGCAGGCAATTAGCCGTAGCACCTTTCTGCCCGTTTCCCCCTAATAGCTCGAGTACGTCAGTACTCCCCCATCACCACTAAATCTTTCCAACGGGAACAATAAACACAGAAGACCACTAAAGTGTCAAATACTTAGCAGTTGGTTTCTCCTCGAGCAGCCCAGAGCTCCCTTGTAAGAAGGAAGTCCTCGACTCTGATTGCCTTAAGTAAACTGAGGGATAAATACTTAACAGAAAACTGGCAAATTCCCTGGAACTCAAGAAAAATAAATCTCTACTCGTGCGTGCTAAGGCTGGTTAGTCTGAGGAAACTCGCTAATATCGGAAAAATTTAAGATTTTTATGGCAAAACTAACATAATATACACTAACCGCCCAAAAATTTAGAAACCTTTTGCAAACAGATGTCTCTACTAAATATTCCTAATTTTTTGGATAAGAAGTGTATAATGTATTATGATAAAGCACTTAACCCTCCTATTTATTAATAAACTGATTAAATGAAATGTCATGGGGAAAATTACACACACAACTGTAACAAAGAGCAAACGAAACGAAGTAGATTTTGCTTTAAACTATCACAGCCTTAGTAGGTGGAGCCTGAATCAATTTAGGTTAGAGATGCCTGTAGTCACTTGTAGCTGATTTGAATGTGGTCCAAAAAGCGTGTACTGCTGCACCAAAGGTAAGAAGGGGGAAAAAATCGTGTTAGTTTTTAGCGATTTCTTGAGTTTCCAAATAAGATCGATACATATTCTTGAACACGTGGACACTCCTCTTTAATTAAACGAAAGTCTAGTGATCTCACTGGTTTATCGTGTACTCCCAGGTATTTTGTCTTGTTGTTAGGCTGAAACGCTGTATTTTTCTTTTTCTTTTTTCTGCCTAGCTGCCCTTTCTTATTCGTTTTTTTCCCACTAAGAAATTAATTAAAACTTAATTACTTAGTGCACTGGAAAAGCCTCCGAACATTGTCTAGAGCAATTTGTAGCACTTTCTTCCACAATGCCTTTCTTCTTCCACGATCGCACTTTTTTCCCCCTCCCTCTCTTTTACATTCTTTCTTTCTTTGACAAAACGAAATAAGGAATTCGATCATCTATTTTTCCTGTTGTTATCAAGTCTTTCCGCTTTCTTTTCCAATTCCTTTCAATTAATGCACTTTTATGGTTTCCCTAAAACACCAAGCAACTCTCTTTTTCCTAATTTTAAATGTAGAATGCAACGCCACCTAAAATTCAAAGCCTGAAACATATGGTGACGTCATAGATGACGTCACCACACGTTCGAAGCCCTCCCCAGAAGAATGTATTAAAGGGAGCTCTCCCGAGAAGAGTGCATTAAAGGGAACCCTCCCCAAAAAGAGTACATTAAACCCTCCCCCAAAAAGAGTACATTTAAACCCTCCCCCCAAAAAGAGTACATTTAAACCCTCCCCCAAAAAGAGTACATTTAAACCCTCCCATAAAAGAGTACATTTAAACC
This sequence comes from Mastigoproctus giganteus, assembly GCF_048544385.1. Taxonomy (NCBI): domain Eukaryota; kingdom Metazoa; phylum Arthropoda; class Arachnida; order Uropygi; family Thelyphonidae; genus Mastigoproctus; species Mastigoproctus giganteus. The sequence continues at coordinate 186,022,623 of NC_143584.1, read as the reverse complement.
CTCCCCCAAAAAGTACATTTAAACCCTCCCCGAAAAAGAGTACATTTAAAGGGCCGGTCAATCAACTCAGACACCCTACCATCGCGTTCTTCCAGACGCCATTGACGTAGTGGTTGATAACTGTAAAACGTCTAAGTCCAGCCACCCGGACAAAACCAGACCTGAACTGATGACCCTGGGCGAACGTCGGAGGGCAAAATATATGACGGGCAATTACCTACAGACAGTATTAAGGTGAAACAACCAATAGGACTTGCCCGGTTCCCAGGAGGTGCCCCCGCCCTCCCAGTGTAAGTGTCGATTTTACGAACTACACTACCACAGTAGCGTGAGCAAAACCCATACGTTTAAACGACCCCTAGAGACATTTATCTGCACACTTCTGTAGTATCTACCATTGGCCACATTTTCTACCCCCTCTCCTCCCCCTTAAAAAAATGAACCCTTGTTGATTCTCTGGACACCGTTTCTACTTAACAGATGTTTTATGCGCATGCCTACACATGCATCATAGGTGATAGCAACCCCTCGAAAGCAATAGAACGTCTGGTAGAAATTCTCGGGCAGGTTTTTCGAGTGAGAAAGTGCTTGGATGCTGACATTTATGACATCGCATCAACAATAGGTGGCACTCTCTAATAATCGACTCCCATAATGCAATATTGATCACGAGAGATATAATCGTAGATCATTTCTGCTCGCCAGTTTTTACTGCTGCCCAGAAAAGCATCGCAATTTGAAAACATAAAACAAAACTACACATTCCACTTAGAGAAATACGAAAATAAATCATCTTTCAGGCTCACTCCACGATTTAAATTAGGTCATTTTTTTTGTGGGGGAGGGAGGGGGGTTCATTTTCTCCCCCATCTCGGAACTGCTGTGGGCATCGCCAAAGATTTTTATCTTAAAGAAAATAACACCCGGTTTTACTGAATTGGGATTTAGGAGAGAGAAAATTGAGAGAGAGAGAGATTGAAAGGTAGAAAAAAAGAGAGAAAATAAAAAGTAGAGAGATTAGAAGGTAGAAAAAAAGAGGGATTAAAAGTAGAGAAAAGAGACACTGACAGAAGAAGAGGGGTTAAAAAGGTAGAGAGAAAGATAAAAAGGGAGACAGAAAGAGAAAAAGGGAGACAGAGAGAGAGAGAGAGAGAGAGAATGAGAGAGATTAGAAAGTAGAGAGATGGACAGAAAAAGAGGATACCCTCTTTAGAGTATCAGAAAGACAGAAAATAGAGAGCGAGAGATTAACAGGTATAGAGAGATTAAAAGGTCGAGAGAGAAAAACAAATATTAAAAGATTAAAAGGGGGAGAGAGAGAGACACACACACAGACAGAAAAAGGGGATTAAAGAGAAAGATTAAAAGGTAGAGAGAAAATGACACGGAGAGAGATAGAATAGAAAGCAGAGAGAGAAAAAGAGAGACAGACAGAAAATGGCGGAGAGATTAAAAAGTAGAAAGAGAAAACGAGGAGAGAGAAAAAAAAAGATCAAAAGGTAGAGAAAATGAGAAAAAGGGTGGAGTAAATAGGGAGAGAGAGAGAGAGAGAGAGAGAGAGAGAGAGAGAGAGAGAGAGAGTGACTAGAAAGTAGAGAGAAAAAGAGAGACAGAAAAAGAAGAGATTAAACGGTAGAGAGAGAAAGAAAAGGAAAGATTAAAAGAGAGAGGGGGGGGAGAGAAAACAAGAGACAGAAGAGGCAAACAGAAAATGAAGGAAAGATTAAAATGCAGAGAGAGAAAAAGAGAGATTAAAAAGTAGAAAGAGAAAACAGAGAGAAAAAAAGAGATTAGAAAATAGAGAGATTAAAAGGTAGAGAAAAAGAGAGTAAATAGGTAGAGAGAGAGAAGAAAGTAGAGAGAGACAGACAGACAGAAAAAGAGGGAGAGATTAAAAGGTAGAGAGAGAGAGAACAAAAGAAAGATTTAAAGGTAGAGGTAAAGAAAACAAGAGACAGAAAGATTATAAAATAGAGAGATTAAAAGATCAAGAGAGGAAAAGATTAGAAAAAGGAGAGATTAAAAAGGTACAGAGAGAGATAATAGAAGGTAGATAGAGGGAAAAAGAAAGTGATTAAAAGGAGAGAGAGAGAAAAAGATTAAAAGGTACATGAATAAAGTTGAATTTTCCAATTGAGTTCAGATTGTAGACACAGTGGGTCTTCTACAGGCAAAGAAAATAAGTAAATAGAGCAAAAACTTTTACTTAAACAAAATATTCGATTAATTAAAACAGTTTTTCGCAATTATTTTTATGAAATATCTTCGCAAATGATATTCAAATTTAAAATCGTGAATTTACAACAATTCTAATTTCATTTTTGTAGATATTAAATTCAATTTCTAAGACACCTTTTCTTAACATGTAAGTAATTGTTATTTAAATTTCTTAAGAGGATATGTATATGATTATTTCGCATACGTCACAATACTCTACCAAATTGGCTCATTTGTCCAAAGTAAAGCGCAAAGTAAATGCACATAAAAAGAACAGGAAATTGAAGTCTACAGATAAAAACAAGTAAATAAAAACAAAACGAAGTAAATAAAAATAAGACTGATCCGTCCTATTTAAGTGAACAGGTAGGAGTAAGGCAGAGCACTGGTATTTCTGCACACACCATCAGAGTCTTAGAACTTGCAAGAAGAGTCAATTTTAAGGTGAAGGTAACGGGTGAGGTTAGCAATTTCAGTTGCCTCTTGAAGTGTCCAGGGGTGTCAAATATCTCCAGATTTGCTTTGTTGATTGATCTTGCAGTCCTGTTATAGAAGTTGTAGTATCCATAATTTGTTCTCGCATAGGATGGTTTCTTAAAGCTCTTGTCGGTGCATTGAAATTTATTTGTGAGACGAGATGAGGGCAATTCAGGGTACCATTTAACAGCTGGTTAAGAAGGACATCAAAGGAAAATGATTCTTTAATAAAGATACCTAAATTTTTGGCTGTACTAACTTTTTTGATTGCCTTGTTGTTGATACAATAAGAAAAATTAAGTTTGTTTTTCTCGTGTGCATTAGCAAAGCTCATCAGTTCACACTTGTTTTCATTGACTGCCATTTTGTTCTCCTTCAGCAACTGAATAACTCGTTGAAGAGCTTCGTTTAGGATGATGCAGTCATCGGTACCGCGAATTGCTTTATAAATGTTTATGTCGTCCGGAAATATGTTGATTTGGTAGTCTCCAGGGGTGCTTGGCAGGTCGTTGATGTAGATAAGAAATAATAGCGGGCCTAAGGATGAACCCTGTGGGACACCAATTTCAGGCGTTAAAGGATATGAGGTTTTACTTTTAAATGTCCACATACGTGCCAGTTGTACATATAGAGGGACACGGTCACACAAAACCTTAATTTGTATTCAAATAAAATGTATATTTCATTTCAGCGATTGACACACTTACTGGTCATCCACACCTGGGTGCATCTTTGGGGACTGCACGACCCCTTCTGCATTCAGCCAACCAGTTCACGATGGAGGAATTTTTATGGGCGATTTAGAGATCAATACACTGGTGCCTCATGTTCTTAGCTGCCTACTACTTTAATTTAATCGGGCACTGGGATTTCTTTGATTTTAATCTGACCACTATCGGAAATCCCGGTTGCGGAAACGCATAGTTCAATTAACGGCGTAATGTTCCGGTAACGATTTTCTCGTGTTACATTAGTGGTTACATTTGAGAGCTTGATTGATAGCATCACGAGCAACTCATATCTACCACAAGTGAGCCAACTCCGAAATTAGCCAGGGATCATTTGGGCGAACTTCGCTTCGAAACCAGCTTGCTGTAACTGTGGAGATCATTCCTTTACATCGAAATTAAAATAATGAATCGGAAAATGCGCTCTCAATATCAAATTCCTCATCTCGATATCAAATATAGAAAATCCTGTCTCAGAAAAATCCCCTATCTGAAAAATTATGAACGAAAATTTAAAAACACACCTACCAGTGACCGAAATTTATTTTTTGGGACACCGGGCTTGTCCTGGAAAAAATTTGGGACAACAGTTTTATCAGGGATAAATTTTATGCATCCTAGAAAATATCGGACTACCCGATTTGTCCCAGTGCTCAAAAGTTTTTTTGGGACACCAGGAAAACCAGAATAATTTTTTTTCTTTTTCCCTACAAAATCAAACATATTTATTTTTAAAAAAATGTAAAGTTTTGAATTAATAATGTTATTTCTGTTTTTTTTTTAAGGGAAAAACTATACGTACAGAAAAAATCGGGACAAGAATGAATTTGTCCCGTAAAAATTGCGGGACAACAATTTTTTCAGGGATAAACTTGATGCGTCCCAGAAAATATTGGAGTACTGACTTTGTCTCGGTGTCCCGAATTTTCCCGGAGTTTCGAAAAAATTTCTGAAAAATCCGGTGTCCCGATTTTTCCTGGACGCATAAAGTTTTTTCCCCAGAGGAAAAAAAAAACAGAAATAAACATTATTAAAAGTGTTTCTAATTTAGTCAAAACTTTACAATTTTTTAAAATATGTTTGATTATTTTAATGTAACGCCCCTATCCCGAAAAAAATTCGGGACACCGGGGCCCTACATTACAATAATCAAACGTTTATTTTTTAAAAAAATCGTTGTTTTAATAATGTTTATTTCTGTTTTGTTTTTTTTTTTTTTTTTTCGGGATAAACTTTATGCGTACACGAAAAATCGGGACACCAGATTTGTCCCAGTATCCTGAGAAAAAAATTCAGAATACGTATTTATCCCAGAAAATATTAGAATACCGGATTTGTCCCAGTGTCCCGAATTTTTTTCTTTTGAGACAGCCAGAAACCAAGACATCTAGGGAGCCCTACTTTAAAATAACCAAACATATTTATATTTAAAAAAGGACTTCAAAAGTTTTTACTAGATTAGAAACATTTTAATATTTTTTATTTTTTTTAAAAACATAATGAGTCCAGAAAAAATTGGGACACCAGGAAAATCAGAACATCAGAATTAATATTAAACATCTTCATACTCAATAAATCACAATTTTTTTTTTATTCTAAATTGATTTGATTTATAAATTTAAAAAATTTTAAATTTAGAAAATCATGAGGTTAAAGAAGCAATTGGAATTATTCTGATTGGAGTCTGGATCTAGAGACAGAAACCCATTCAAAAAAAAATCTCTAAAATAATGTATTTTTTACTAAAAGGACATTTTTAAATTCAGGATATTTTTAATTCTGCATTAAATTCTTCTGCGTCTGATCGATATATGAGTTGGACACTTTTTGAACAGCAACCACGCTAAAGAGGCAAAATAATATCCAAAGAAAATTGTAAGGAGACGCTTTCGGGTTTCTTATCTTACACCGGTGTAAAAGAGGCGTTTCTAAGTGCGGCGTTCCTAGATCTCGTGTGTGTGGATCTAGTTGACAACACGGCGTGGTTCTTTCTGTTTTTTTTATATTCTTCTTCTTCTTCCACTGTCATCTCTCCTATGTTCCGTGTTCGTCACCTCCCAGTACGGCTATTTTCTGGATGGGTACCATGGAGTTGACAGCGAACAATGACTGTCTAGGGGGGTGGGACGAGTTGAGGGAGAGGGAGACAGAAGAGCGTCGATTTATCGGCGAAGGGATCAGTTCTAGCCATGACAGACTGATGGGCTTTCATATCCCTGTTGACGTGTCGATCTTTTGTTAGTGGACGAAGTGCGGGAGGTTGACGGAAATGAAGCACGTTCGACTTTCGGGAAGCCTTCAAAGAGATCGAAGTGTAGTCATGAAAATCGACCTCTGCTGGATTTTCGAATTCCTATTTTTTACTATTTTTTTTCTTTTTCCCTCACGTCCTATAATACCATCTTGTTTGCTCAGGGTGAGCTACAAACTTGCTGTCTAAATATATCTGAGTAACGTGACACGTGTCACGTTTTGTTTTCTTACTGGATTCCACCTTTTAACCTTTGTCAATTCGTCCTCTGTCCTTTGTTCTCCTAAAGTAATTCATTTTGCTTCCAGCGACTCAAAAAAGAAAAAAAAGAAAAAAAAACAATGTCTACTGAGCGAAAGCGAAGTATCCCAACTCTTCGAAATCGTTTATAGAAGGTGGAAGGAGCAAAAATTCTAATCAGCGGTCAACAGTGATAAAAAGAAAAAAAATGGCTGGAAGTATGATTGTGACGTCATACTGTTCAACAAATGGGTAATTAGGCTATTGGCTTGAAGGAAGCCGCGGTTGACGTCACTTCCGTGACGCAATTTTCGTGACCGATCATATATACTCGGTTATAGGAGTCCCCAAGGATGTTTCACATCGAATATTAAGAGCTACGATGAACTAGGTCAAGAGACTATATGAAAAGTTTTGGGTGGTTAAACTTCAGAAAGAGACTCTTACCCATGGATCTTTGCGATACTGAGCAATGAATAAGCGTAGCTCCTCCTCCTACTGCTTCGCGTTGATTGAACGATCTATTCCTTTGTGCAATTTCTTTCCCGATTTAAAGGGAAACTGCTTAGGACGCCTCCCTTTTCCCCAGTGGAAAGGGGGAACCCTAAGTCTTTTGGGAAACGAGTCTTCCCCCTTTGCTGCTGGTTTAAAATAATAAATTTTCTGTTTATACTCCAGGACGACCACACGATCAGAGGAGTTCACAACATAGAGAGTACAAGAAACAGCACCGTATTTATCAGCCAAGGACTTATACCCCGGTCAGTCAGGCACGCTTCACCACTCATCATGGAACACAGTTACGCATAGGAATAGATCGCCCAATCAGCTCGAAACGGTAGGAGGAGCTAAAGTAAGTAAAAGTCCCTTACTGAAGTTTAACCAAGTTTTGAAAAGTAGTAGGGTTTTCACTAGATTAAGTTTAAAAGAAAGAAAAACAGAGCTGGGTTTCGACACTGAGAAATCTGCCCCGGGAGCACAAATACCTCATCCTGCTCAGACGACTGACACAAAACCGTTAGAAATGATAAGAAATGAAAACAAAGAGAAAGTCGTAACTTAAAACAGATCAAGAAAAAAAAATTTAGGAGGATTCACGGAAATATTAATTACGCTATTGTTTACATTAATTAATTCCGGCGTTCGCTGACCCCTCAGTTACACGTAATGTACAGCATCGATAATTTGAACAAGGTTTATAAAAACATTAAAAAAAAAAATTACATATTTCTTTTAATAGCTGCAGAAATAATTCTTTTACAAATCGATCGTTCTTAACTGTGTAATTAACTGTTTACTTTAAAAATAGTAATCATTTGGAAAAATATTTCTTAATTCAAATTTACTTAAAAAGAAAACAGAAAAACCAAGAACTGTATTATGTTAGCTTTATGAAAGACAGCATCGCCCTCTAGTGTTCAAAACGAATTAAACAAAAAAAAAAATCAATTTCAATAGACAGAAATAGACAGACAAAACAGACAGAAAAGAACAGCATCGCCCTCTAGTGTTCAAAATGAATTAAACCAAAAAATCAATTTCAATATTATTTAATAAATCAGGCAGAAAAGGACAGCATCGCCCTCTAGTGTTTTCAACACGAATTAAACAAAAAATCGATTAGATTCTTATTTAATAAAACAAAGACTTTTCCAAACATATAAAAAATAACATTAATTATCTAAAATTAAAGCTATTATTAATGGCTGGTTAAGATATTAATCTGCTATTTATGTACTCTAATAAAAATAAATAAAAACATTGGATTGTTCACGAGCGAAAATTCAAACTGCGTTTATGTCCAAATGTCAATGGGGAAAGGGGGTGGGGTGGATTAGTACTAAAAGCGCTCGCATACACACGCGCTATTAACGTAAGAACGGATCAAACTACCCTCTTTCCCGCTACTGACGCATACAACGGAATTACCTGGCCGCCAAACACGTGCTGTGGTCCGTCTTCTGGCGTTTATCTCCATAGACCCCAGCTGCCGCCCGTGCCATTAACACCCAAACGACGTAAGCAGCAGCTGTCGTACAAAGCGACTCTTACAGGACACATCGGTAATCATCTAAAATTCTAATTACGGCCGCCGAGCGAACGATGGAAGGATTCCTGACGGCAAAGACTGCCGTGGTGCTGGTTACGGGACGCGACAACCTTTATTGATTCCTGCGGGGCTACTCATCTTTAAAGAGGCGTGTGGCACTGTGTATGCATTTGATAGGGGTTTTTGGTTAGTTTGTTAAGGGAGAGACCTAATTGGGGGATAGATGATCGACATTAAAGTGTCTTTCCTTCCTGAAGAAGAAGAATCGTACTTGATGGGGATGTTTGTTTAATTTGTTAAGGGGAAAGACCCGGTGGGAGGGGAGGAATGTCTCACGTTCCTCCAGAAGAATCATATATATTGGATAGGGATAGTTGGTTAGTTTGTTGAAGGGATGACCTTTAAAGAGGAGCGTGACACTATGTATGTATTTGATAGGGGATATTTGGTTAGTTTCTTAAAGGGGGGAGACCCGATTGGAGGATAAATGATTGACATTTGTGTCGATCATTTATCCCCCCAAGATTCGTAGTTCTTAGGAAAGAAGAATCGTAGTTGATAGGGGTATTTGTTAAGGGGGAACACTCGGTGGGTGGGGGGATGTCTTACGTTCCTCTAGAAGAATCATAGTATTGGATAGGGGGTTAGTTTATTGAGGGGCGACCTAGTGGGGGAGGAGAGGCACGTGCACTATGTATTTGATAGGGGGTGTTTGGAAGTTTTTTGTGAAGACATGTTGGGGAAGGCTGTCTTTCTACAAAAAGTCCTTCCTTCCTGAAGAAGAATCATACTTATCAATCAATTTATTGCGTATGCGTGGTTAAATCCTTAAAGAATGAGAGTCTGGGCTGTTAAGAGTTTAAAAAACACTCGTGACCCCTTATCCCCCCCCCCTTCTTCCAGAGGATGGCGACACACGGATGTCTTTCATTCCGGATACCATCCAGGTATTGAAATGACTCCAATATGATAAAATTTTATTCTTCTTATTGCGCGGGCTACTTCTCGACAGCCTGGACACTTGTTTTTAGTGGTGGAGGGGGGGGGGGGGGGGTTGTTCTGAAACGCTTCTTCCGGCATTCAATATCCGATACTATTTCGAAAGGGCATCGCAAGTTGCAAATAGGTGTGTTTGTTGGGAAATGTTCTCGTGCCAGAAGCGCTCCAACGCTTCTTCCATAAACAATCTTACATCGTGTGAGGTGCAACTTTCTTGCTCGCTGGCATCCCATTCGGAAGGACTTTAATAAGTGTAACGGGGGCCACTTGCGCAATGAAAATGATTTCTTTTCTTTCGGAAGCGATTCGCTACCACAGTTTAGCGAGTTTTCCAGCGTTCGGCTTTTTCGTTCGTGGAAGAAGCCATTATAGAAGATTAAATTTTTTCTCTCTCTTGAAATAAGGCTAGACAGTGGAGGCCAGAATATTCGCCAAGTCTGCTCCTTTCACCATCTCTTAACGCTACTTTCTGGTATTCCGCGCTTTTTTTTTCTCTATTCCCCCCTTTTGCCCATCAACCCTCTAAAGTTCTTCGCATTGTTTTGGTCCACGCGGATGTGTCTCTGCAGTTTACTGCGTTTACCTCCTAACTGCGTTTCAAATCTATTTGTTATTAGGAAAAATGTTTTAGTTCCACTTCGGAAAATGTTGTTTACAAGCAGAAAAAACGAGAAGAAACGAGTGGAGGAGTCTCTGGATCTCCTTTTTTGTTTGTTTGTCGGGAAGGCAAAGGTTTGCGAAGTTTTTGAGGCTTTTATCGAAGCCACGGCAACAGTTTCGCTCAATGACCTCATCCCGTACTTACGGATGCTGAGGCAAACCGGAAAGTAAAAATAAACGACAGACAAAAACAAGAATAAAAGAGAAAAAATCAAATTCATTAAAAAAACATAACATTGGCACAAAATAGAGTAAATTACTTAAATATAATTAAAATAAATAAATAACTAATAAAATTAGAACATAAAATAAAAACTTACATATTAAATGATTTAAAATTTAATTTATAATTAATGTAAATTAAAATTATTTACTTTTTTAATTTAAAATAAAACAAAAACTAAACGAATAACATATAATAGTAAAAAAATAAAATAAAATAAAACTAAATAAACATTAAAATTAAATAGAAAGTATAAAGTTAAAATAAGTTGAATAACATAAAGCAATAAAATACTTTAATTAATAAAATTAAACAATAAAACTAATTAGCAAATGAAATAAAAATCGTAAACCAAAATACATAACAAAATAAAACATTTAATTTAAAATTAAGCGTTAATTAAATTAATTTACTTAAACATTTAAAACAAAATGAAAACTAAAAAACAACAATGAGCAAAGTAAAATAAAAACTAAATAAACAATACCAAAATAAAATTTATTAATTAGTTAGTATTAATGCTTAATGCCTATTAATAAGTAGTATTAATTAAAATAAATAATCTAAACAAACGATCATAAATAACTCAATTGGCTGCGATAATTAACACAGCCATCCATAACTTCAAGTATGCTACTACTTAGGACTAATAATAAAATTTAATTTCAAATTTTAATTTTAAATGTAAAATAAAATAAAAACTAATAAAATAAAGAAAAATAAATTGAGTAAAATTAATGAATAATAATAAAATAAAATGCACATAATAATTAATAATAAAAGAAAGCAAAATTAATAAATAATAATGCAATAAAATAAACAATAAATAAAGTAAAGTCAATTAATAAATAATATAATTAAATATAATAACAATAAATAATTATAACAAAAAAGTAAAATTAATAAATAATAAAATAAAATTAATAAATTAATTAAGTGTATTCCACAGGGGGTACCTTTGGCACCCTCTGTGGAATACACTTAATAATTAATAATAAAATAAATTAAAATTAATATATAATAATATAATTAAATAAACTTATTAGATAACAAAATAAATTAAAATTAATAATCAATAATAAAATAAACATAAAATACACTTAATAATCAATAATAAATAAAGGAAAAATTAATAAATAATAATATAATTAAATAAACTTATTAGATAACAAAATAAAGCAAAGTAAAATTAATAATCAATAATAAAATAAAGGAAAATTAATATATAATTATATGAGCTTATTAAATAATAACAAAATAAAGTAAAGTAAAATTTACAAATAAAAATAAAATAAAAGATAATGTTAATTAAAATAAATCATACTAGTAACTGTATTAGCAATGAAACAAATACACCAATCTGTAATTTAAATCTTGATGCTGTTAAGCACCTTTGGCGCCCCCTGTGGAGTAATCAGCGAACGAATAAATAAGACTGGAAATCATTTTTCAAAGTGCATTCCTCAAGTGTTACTATGGCCACAGCGTGGATGACTAAAGGAACCCGAATCAACAGTCATTTGTTGGGTACACCTGTCTGTTTTCTTCTCTCTTTTTCTTTTTCTGATATCATTTAAGCAGAATGGAAGTTCTTATTACACTTAATAATAATAAAAAGAAATAACTAACTTCTATAAATTAGCGAGTTTCAATTAACAGCCAACTATAGAATTTTATTTTGCATCGTGGGAGTGAAAATTTTAATTAGTTTTACGATTTTTAATTACGCACGTTTTAATTAAACTACCATTTGACGCCGTTCATTATCTCTTCTCGTATTCTGAATATTTAATTTCGAACAAAGATGTCCAAAAACATTAACGGGGCTCGAAAAGTGACACCTTTCGCCTCCTCCGAGAAACTTATACGAAACTCATTAAAGTCCCAATAACACTTTAAAGCGCCAACGAACGAAAGATGCGGACACAAATGGCGCATCCGCTCTCAACAGACCCTCCTCACCGCTTATCACAACAATTCTTCGATGCTTGCCAAATATGGCTTCATTTTCCGGCCAATAAACGAATACCATACACAGACAGAACACATTTCTATAACAGCTCAGGCATCCAGCGCCCTCAAACGGGAAGAATTATCATAAAAAAAAATTCATTCGTCAAATTTATCTTCGCAATAAAGTTGACACTTATTCCCGCTTGAGGGCGCTAATGCAAAACAACCTCGATTATCCGCGCTATGTTTCGGATTAACGAACAACGCATTAATATCGAATCAGTTGTGTGTTTATAAATGTAAGACACATTTTTAAAGTAATTTGTATTTTATTTTTCTTTCTTCACAGAATGAAAAGATGGTAGATTTTAATTGCACACTCTAAAATTGGGGCTGAATCAACTCCAAGAAGAGGTTATGGATGGTGGCCAATTCGATCCGTATCACAACCAGTACCTTTATAAAATAGGAATCTACGGGTGGCGTAAAAGATGCCTCTACGTTTTGGTCCTTCTCCTGATGACCATGGTCATAATCAACCTGACGCTAACAGTCTGGATTATGAGGGTGATGGATTTCTCAATAGTAAGTGAACAGATCCTTCTGGTGTTCCAATATAAATTCAGAGATTTTCCAAATTTCATTTGCATTTTGGTCAACATGGATCCCACTGATAAAAAAACCCAAGTGGGTTTATTAAATTAATTTCTAAATTAATTAATTTAATGATTATATTAACTACAGTACAAGATCAAATTACTGACCAGTTTAAAAATTTAAATTGTTGATTAGGCTGACTGTTCTACACTGCCCGTACAAAAATATCGGTACACCGAAATTCGGAGCATGGTTTAAAAATAATCAAATTAGTTAAAAATCTAAATTGTTCATTACGCTCACTGTTCTACACTGCCTGTACAAAAGTATGGGTACACCGCAGTTCTGAACATCGTTTAAAAATAGCTTCTTTCTGCAAACACTGATCTAGAGGTGGTATTGGTACCGTCGAGTGGTGGTGGGGGTCGTCAGACACGGTTACATTTTTATCCGGACTTTGTAGCGTTTCTCTAGAAAAGAACCTTAAAATTTGTCATTCTGCGCAAAGCACTTCTTGCTTTAGCAGTACGTGAATGGAAAATGTAGTATCCGGGGGCTTATGTTTTATTTAAACCACGACAGCCCCTTTAGGAGTGCACAAAACAGACAGCGGTCTTTTGTAATATCAAACTAGCACGGGAGATACGTGAGACTTCGGAGGAGATTTCGGATAAAATCTTACCGAAGTGAATACTAGAATTCCGCATGGACGCTGTCTTCGGCGAACTGACGGGAATACCTTACGTCTCCCTCGTGCATCGGATTAAACTCAATGAACCACAAAATCTGGGGTTACTAACGGTTTGCCCCCCCCCCCCTTTTACGAAGTAAATATTTGACGTCATACAAGTTCTGTCTAACATTTTGTTTCTTAGGATATCTGCTTTTGACTAAAAAAAAAAAAAATCAGATTTTAAAATTTCTTAACGCCTCACGACCTTAGATTCCTTTTTTTTTTTTTTTTTAACTCTAAAGTGTGTGAAGAAACTAATTATCTTGCTTTGTATTTAGAATGGTATGGGCAAACTACGGATCGTTACAAACGGGATGAGGTTAGAAGGGGAGGCTGAATTCTTACATGGTCTCTATGCAAAAGAAATTCGCTCGAGAAGGGTAAGTAAGGTGGCTGTAATTTTATTTATTTATTTAACATTGACACATTTTCAATTTAAGTCTGAGCCTTTTGATCGAAGTATGATTTCAGTTTCATTTATACTTTTCAATTTATAAAAAAAAAAAAAAAAAAAAAAAAAATGTTTCTCTTTTTTTACGCTAGGAGGAGCCTTTAAAAATTGAGTCTTCTGAAAATGTTACAATCAACGCCAGAAATGGCAACGGAATAATCACAAACAGATTGTTTATAGGTGAGTATTGATTAATCCATACAGTAATTAAAAACTGTACATTTATACACTAACCTGCCAATTTATTAGGGAACTCCAGTGTTGTGATATGCAGACGACTCCTGTCACGCGTAGAATGAAATAGGTTGTGACGTTATCGATCAAGTGGTACTGCACTTATACGAACTACAATGGTAGAACAGGTGCACCATGGGAAAGGAAGATGACATTTGCAACTCGTCACAAATATCACTTGGTATGTGTCTCGATTTACACTTTTTTGCACCAATGAGAGGGCAAATGTGTGGTGGGAACCTCGTGAATCCATGCATTCAGGCTACCTCGTGTTCACCACTCAAGCAGGTGGATTACGATCGATTCATTCAAGAGGACAACTCAACTATCCACCATGCAAAAATTGTATCTGAGTAGTTCTAGGCACATTGCCAAGATACTAAATGCCAACTGTCTAATTCTCCAGATCCGAATCCAATTGAGAAAATGTGGGATGTGTTGGAAAGGGCATCTCAGCTTCGCAGTACTCCACTGACCACAATACAGCAGCTGACAAATATCCTGATGGAAGAAGAATGGTCAAATGTGGAGGTAGACTCCATCAGACACCTAATGGAATCGACGACAAGACGTGTATTGGTTGCAATTCGGCCAAAAGGTGAGCCTACTAGATACTCAATAAAGGTTTTCAAATTTTTGTCCAGTGAGTGTAGATAGGCCTTGGAAACCAATGAATTCCACAGATCTGATGGTCATTCTAGAACTGCAATGGAATACATCACCAACGTCTGCTAAATGGGGATCTAAGTTCTTTACGTATGTTCCCTAATATTTTGGTAAGTCAGTGTATATAACAGTAAATCGTTAAAAATCGTGACTACATCTGATCCCCAGTTTGGCATTTCTAACGACTTTAAAACGAAAGTAATGGGGATTGCCAATCACCAAACTTTTAATCAGCAGGAACCTCTTTTTGCACTGATTTAATGACCTCTTTCTCTCTCTCTCTTTAATGCGTAGGTCGGTCTTTAGTGGAATCGATAGGCGAACAATTTACAGTAAGAAGTCCCCAAGGTGGTCTCCTCTTTCGTGTAGACAATAAAGAAGTTGTAGTGTCGGCAGAAAGGTTAAGGGTCACAGGTAAGTAAAGGTACTTTATATTACTACTTCACCACTTATTTTCGACGTTTTTTGTTTTTAATATTCACAGATTGCCGAATGATTGAGTTCGTCCTTCTTCGTAGTAGAGCGTTCCCACAATGCACCGCGACTGAGTCCCTACTGCCGACGGGGTTAAATGAAAACGGAATTTGTTCGTTGGCGGTGGGTGTCGAGTGATGCATCACGGTGAAGAAGATGTTGGTACCATTTTAGGATGATACCAACGTCTACGACGACGTCTGCATGATCTAGAGCAGGGCCGGCTAATATACGGAAGTGAACCACTTCGGCCCCCAAAAGGTTTTCATTCCTCCTCTCACCATCTTATAACTTTTAACTGAATATTAAATATAAGATCTGACCATAAACGGTCTAATTATGTAAAAATTGATAAACGTGCAGCCTCTGCATTACTAAGTACTCTGCGTTATGCGCTTGTCTGTACATGTCTGACATTCCTGGAATCATTAATAATATTTATTATCCATAAATCCTTTCGATTGTGTTGTGATAATCATGTCGTACACAGTATTCAAATAAAAAAACTCAAAAATCAAAAAACCCAAAAAACTTTTTAAAAAATAATAAAAAAAAAATTAAAAACGCTCAAAAAAAAATAATAAAAAAACTCTCAAAACAACTAAAAAATTCCAAATAATAAAAATCTGAAAAAATCAAAATTTAAAATACTCTCAAGAAATCAAAAACATAATAAAAACTCTCAAAAACGCAAAACAATTTATAACAACTCTCAAAAAAAAACCCAAAATTAAAAGCTCAATAAATAATAAAACGCAAAAAAATTAATAAAAATTCTCAAAAAAATTCAAAACACTAATAAAAGAAACTCTCAAAAAAATTCAAAAGACTAATAAAAAAACTGAAAACACTAATAAAAAACTCAAAACACTAATAAAAAATTCTCAAAAAAATTCAAAACACTAATAAAAAACTCTCAAAAAATTCAAAACACTAATAAAAAACTCTCAAAAAAATTCAAAACACTAATAAAAACTCTCAAAACTATCAAAAAATAATAGAAACTCAAAAAATAAAAAATATCAAAAAATCAAGAACTGAAAAAATAAAAAACCATTGTAGCAAATCATCTACAGTTATTTGAGAAAAACGGGGCGACTAGATTGAGAAACAATCATGAGGGTTGCTGCCCCTAATGTCCAATTAAAGTACACTCACGTTCAAAAGTTATAAATGAAATGGAAGCATTATTATTAATATTCCGTTATCTTAATCGATGCCAGATTAAGAAGGAATTATTGGGAAAGGGATATAGCCGTTGGGTCTTATCATTGATGACCCCTTTCTCCCTACGAAAGAGTCCGAAATAGAGAGAAAGAACTACAACACTTCAAACTATGGTAGCTGTCAGTGGTTCAAACAATGTATATTCATCATAGTCTGTACAACTGCCTTTGGGTATCCGTCCAACCGAACGTCAACAACAAGCAGACAGAGGGGGGAGGTGATGTCGGTGACGGCAATATTCGGCCACTGTAATTTCCTGGTGGAAGGAGAGATCAGTGTCACAAGCTGCCGACATGGAAGCTTGGAGAAATGATGTCGGAGTGACAGCGCCCTCATCTGTACGATGGGGCGGAGATTAAATATTTGGGCAATCCAAGGGGGACGAAATGGGGTGGACAGAATCAGTTGGCATCTGATAAATAGGGTGCGCTACTTAGGAGGCAATTTCTGGGATGCAACGGGACTGAAGGAAAAAGGATGTCCGCTGTTTGCAGAGGTTGGCCAAGGTCATTCGTAAACTTACGAATGTCTAAGATGCCCAAGGACTTGTCACGAGTAATAAGCCTAACAGAGAATCTTTTAACGGAGTATTTGCGTGTTTCTTGAGCCCAAGTAGAGATTCTGGATCCTTTTGTAGTAAATTATGACTGTGGAACTATAATTTATACGTCAGGCTCTAGTCCAATTAAAACCAATAGAGCGTATTTCCTGTTTCCTCAAGTATCCTCCTTAGTTAAATTTTATTCTTCGACCTCCATCCGCAATTTACCATTTAGTTTCAAAAATACGACCATATTCTCTGTATGATAATGTTTTTATATTATATTCTAACACACATTAACAAAAAAACTCTATCAACAATAGTTTCTGAGATACACTTACGTTTCAAGTGCACTTGCAAATAGTTTTCATCAGAGTGACTTGTAAATGCTTGTGAAACGTCAACAGGAAATTTTTTTTAAGTGTTATTTTGATTGGCTGGTTTACGTAGTTGTATTTGGAGAAAAAAAGATGGAGTAAAACTTAAAAGTGGGATAGTTGGGGGTCATTCTAAACAGGACGTCCGTCTTAAGAGATATCACTGACACAGAAGCCCGCTTTTTTGCAAGCAATTTTTGACGCATGCGCTGTCGATATAAGTCGACAGAATTTCGAGCATTGGTCAAGAAAATAACCCTAGTGGACCAAAAATTCCATTGTGATCGAACCCGGGATAAAAGTAAAATTGTAAATAAATTAAAATAGCGACATTTATAAATTTGTAATATATTAATGTTGATCAATCATTGGGAAGAGACAGAGAAAAATTAGGTTTATTTATATATTTGGCAGGAGAAGGTGGCGTGCAATTTAAGGGCTCAGTCCAGACCCCACTTGTTCGTGCAGAACCCTTCCAGCAACTCAGGTATGCCAGTTTTTGAAAATATAATTTGGTAATATAAATATTAGACTTAGATAATCCATTATTCTTTTAAAAGCTAGCAGAGACAAAGAATTTACATCTTTAACATTTTACTGCGATTATTCAGGGCAGGCTCAAGGGTATATGGCGCCCCTAGGGTACATTGACTGATGGCAGCTCCTTCTTCCAATGTGAAAATTTCCATTTTTTAGAATGATTCATTTTACCAAATTGCGCCAAGGTTTAGGGGGAGCGTATGGGCCCCTAAACCTTAGCGCCCTTCAGCCGATGCTTATCGTCCTTACCCTAAAGCCGGCCCTGCGCTTATTGAACACTACATAAAACTGTTCACTTTCGCGCGCACTACAGCAATTCTCCGAGTAAATTTTAATATTTTTTCCTTTATCATTCTCAGATTAGAGTCGCCTACCCGTACCCTTCACGTGAAAGCACCAGAGGGCGTAGGTGTGGAGTCCAGGGCGGGAGATATCAGTGCGACCAGCTTAAAGGACCTAAAGCTTCAATCAAAAGAAGGAGTGGTAAGGATTGTTTATGGCTGCTGTTGGGAAATAAATTTTAAGGAATTTATGGTCTTAATACGCATTTCTTTATATCTCTCTGCCTCTTTTTGCAGGGGGGTGGGTAGAAGGTAGCGAAGCATGCTATAATTTAGCGTTTCATTTCTTCATATTAAGATTAAGGATTGCAGTGTGTTAAAGAGTAATTGAAAAGTTTTGAATTACAGCTGCTGGAAAATGCGAAACGGAAGCTGGAATACATTTTCTCCCAATCAAGTGCAAAATGATGCGATCATAAATCCGAATTCAATGGGTAACCAATATATCATTTGGTATTACCAAAATGTTTTATTCTTTCCAGGAATAAAACATTATACACTGTTCGACAAAATTAACAGAGCACCTAGAAAACGTGGGGCAACTTGTGCAACTTGCCATAAAGCGGAAATAATTTGGTATTGGCCAGCCCAGTCCTAGTTTGCCCTCTGGACAAACGGGACTCATCAGAGAATAGAACTGTGCCCCATTTGTCAGGACTAAAAGTTACATGTTAAAGGCCTCGAAATGATTACAGTCATCCCTCTTCTTTTTTTTTTCAAAATCCGCCAGATCGCGTCCCTTGCCCACATCGATCAAGTACTTCGTATTGACCGCCTGCAATTAAACTGCAGCTCATTGCGCGCGGTATAAGAGTGGTTATTATTACAGAGATAAACTTCATAAAAAAGTATAATTATATTTCATTGTTGATGCATCTCCAGGCGTTACCATGGTTACGTTTCATTATCGATGTAGCCACTGCAACAATAGTTACGTATCATCTTAATCCGCAGACGACTTAAATTAGGATTAATTACAATTAAATTAGGATTAATATTCAGCCCAAAATGTCTTACTAATTTTTGTTTCCCGCCTGCAGATCTGGCTCGATTCGGAACGAGTAGAACTGAAAAATCTCAAGACTGCTATTCCGACCTCCAGAGGTCGTTCCTATCCGGGCATCTATCAACTCTGTGCTTGTGAAAACGGACGATTATTTCTGTCGCCCCCAGATGGTTACTGCCAAGCGGACAGCATAGTGTGCAGGTAACGTGGAGTCCCCGGTTAAAAAGCTTACCCACTCAGGTTCCGAGATGAAGAGAGGCAACTTCGAACGGGCTGCGAAATCAAATCGAATCTGGATCAACAACCTTCAATAAAAGACTCTGCCGAGTCGTCAAAATATGTACCGTGCTTCCTGGTGGCTAATTTAGATGAGTTTCCGTGTTATTTTGTATCAAAATACTTCTCTTCTGGACTGTTAGTATGTACTGTGGGCGAATGACTCATCTGCGTTGAACTCTAGCATCCTAGGACAGTCGCTAATGCAATCGACGTCTACCCCTTTGCTTCTGGTAACAGTGAACAGTAGCAAACACTATTGCACGAAGTTGTATACCCCCTAACAGTGGACAGTAAAACTATTTTTATAGTGATAAAAAATGTATCCAATTATTTCAGATCGCGTCAAACTCACTGGCTAATAAATTAGAAACCTCTATCTAGATGGGTCACCTTTTTCCAGAACCCGTACACGTAGTTTCTAAATTTTTGGTCAGTGAGTGTATATTGTGCACTTATCTTCTTAACAATTATTGGATGATATTAAGAAAACGCATTAGTGCCAGAACCAGTACACGTTGTTTCTAATTTTTTGCCCAGTGAGTGTATAATGTGCATGTATCTTCTTAACAATTATTGGCTGATATTAACAAAACGCATTGATCATTATTATCAGCCAAGTTCATCGTCACAATGTTTTTATTTTAATTGCTGAATATTTTAACAATGCAGGAGACTGTTGATAAAAATCGATTTTTTACGTTTTTCAATATGTTTTGCATTGTTGAAATATTCAACAATGCCGACAACATCGTTGACAAAAACTCCATTTTTTACATTTTTCTTTTAATTGTTGATTATTCAACAATGCAGAACATATATTAGATAAAAAAAAAAATTTTTAATTTTCGAATATTTCAACAATTCAGAAAAATGCAGATATTGTTAATAAAAAAATCGATTTTTTACATTTTTCTTTTAATTGTTGAATACTTTAGCAATGCACAAGAGATATTTAACAAAAAAAACTTTCTTTACGTTTTTCTTTTGTGGAATATTTTAAAAATTAAAATAAATGCAAAAGATATTGTTGATTAAAAAAACATTTCTTTTACGTTTTTCTTTTAATTGTTGAATATTTTAACAATTCAGGAGTACTGTTGATAAAAACCAATCCATTTTTACGTTTTAAAGTTTTTCTTTTAATTGTTGAATATTTCAATAATGCAGAAGATATTGTTGATTAAAAAATCGATTTTTTACGTTTTTCTTTTGTTGGATACTTCAATAATACTTAATTCAATAATATTTGATAAAAAAACTTTTACGTTTTTTTATCACGTAAATATTCCACAATTAAAAAATTGTGGAATATTTTAAAAATTAAAAGAAATGCAGAAGATATTGTTGATAAAAAAATCCATTTAAGTTTTTCTTTTAAATCAATTTAATTTTTTAATTTTTGTTAAATCAATTTAATTGTTGAACGGTTCAGTTTTAATTGTTGAATCAATATCTTCTGCACTGTTGAACAAGGCAGAAGATATTGATAAAGAATCCGTTTTTTACGCTTTTCTCTTAATTGTTGAATATTTCAACAATGCAAAAAATATATTTGATAAAAAACATTTTTACGTTTTTCTTTTAATTGCGGAATATTTTAACAATTAAAAGAAATGCAGAAGTAATTGTTGATAAAAAAAACATTTTTACGTCTTTCTTTTAATTGTGGAATATTATAAACAATTCAGAATGATAAAAAAAGATTGTTTTTCTTTTAATTGTTGAATATTTTAACGACTCAGAAGATATTGTTGATAAAACAAATCGATTTTTTACATTTCTTTTGATTGTTGAATATTTCAACAATGCAGAAGATATATTTGATAAAAATTTTTTTTTTTACTTTTTTGATCTTTTTCTTTTAATTGTGGAATATTTTAACAACTCAGAAGATATTGTTGATAACAAATCGATTTTTTACATTTTTCTTTTAATTGTTAAATATTTCAACAATTCAGAAGACATTGAGGAAAAACATTTTTCAAGTTTTTCTTTTAATTGTTGAATATTTTAACAACTGAGAAGATATTGTTGATAACAAATCAAATTTTTACATTTTTCTTTTAATTGTTGAATATTTTAACAACTGAGAAGATATTGTTGATAACAAATCAAATTTTTACATTTTTCTTTTAATTGTTGAATATTTCAACAATGCAGAAGATAAATTTGATAAAAAAAACCTTTTTACTTTTTTGACGTCTTTATTTTAATTGTGGAATATTTTAACAATTAAAAGAAATGCAGACGATACCGTTGATAAAAAAAAAATCAATTTTTTACGTTTTTCTTTTAATTTTCGAATATTTCAACAATGCAGAAGATATTTTTGATTAAAAAATCGATTTTTTTTCAGCGGGAATTCTTTTAACTATCGAACAACATTCAAGTCGAATTGTGAACCGTTACTGGAAGCGCAGTAATAATTCACGCAGATTAAAAATGTCCATTTTGTGACAGCGACGTAAGATAACGAAAGCAATTTCATGCGAAAGCGCTGTTAAAAATGGATTAAAAAACAATATTTTAAAGGCGCTTATTTTGCAGTGGAAGAGCAGCGTTTCGTATGACCACGCCGTAATAGTAGACGCTAAATACGCGCTGTATATAATTATAAAACGTGTTTACACAACGATTTTCCATAAATGGATAGGTGACATGCGAAGGAAACATCCGAGCATCTTACAATCACATTAACCTTCCCAAGACAGTGATTACTCACACGCTTTCCTCGAGCCACACCTTTCCAACCATTTAGAAGTAATTTGCTCGCAACTATTTGCAGAACATAATCACCACTTCCTCGCAAATACACTGCAAAATGAATCTTTAAATAAACTCCGATTTGACCACGAGGTGCCGATTGCTCGATAAAAACCGATTAATGGCACTTATCGCGAATATTGTTCGTTATAAAAATAGATTCCGATGTCCAATGGAGTGGAACAATACAGTTGAACAACAGAACTTCACGTAAGCAATCAATAAACATGAAATGACGGGGCATTGCATTTGAAAAATCAAAGGATCCAACACGATAGATTCAAACAACAGAAGAGGACGATAAACAATCAAAAGGGATTTATCGATAATCTAATTGAGATGAACAACAAATAAATATTAAGACTGTTAAAAAAATATTTAAAAAAATGAAATGGATTTAAACAATAAAAAAACTGATTTAACAATCAAAAATTAATTTCAAAAGAAAACAAAACGAATATAACAATCAAAATGAACTTCTGTTGATTAGAAGCAGATTTAATAATTCAAAAACAATTTTTATTAATAAAACACATTTAATTTAATGGAGTTGAGTAATAGAGAGTTACACAATATACAATTGACTTAAGCAATCAACAGAGCTGAAATGACTGAATTGTTTTATAAAGAGCAAAGGGTCCAAACACAGATTTATACAACAGAAGAGGGTGATCAACAATCAAAAGGAATTCAACAATCATCTGAGGTTAACAATAAATAAACAATAAAAACCAGTTTAAAAAAAAATTCTGAATTGTATTTTAACAAGCGACAATCAAAAAATTAAATAGAATTAAACAAAAAAATTAAAAAAAAACTGGTTTAACAATCAAAAATGAATTTAAAAAGAAAATATAAACGGATATCACAATCAAAATAAACTTCGATTAATTAAAAGAGGATTTAAGATTTAATAATTCAAAAACAATTTTTTTTAGTAAAATGGATTTAATTTAACTGAGTTAACTATGTATCGTTTTAAGGATTTGAAATGACTGAATCGAATTTTAAACAGCAAATGGTCCAAACACAATAGATTTAAACAAGAGAAGAGGGTGATAAACAATCAAAGAGGATTTAACAATCATCTAAATTGAATAATAAATGAACATCAATACCTGTTAAAAAGCGAACAATCAAAAAAGGGAAATATATTTAAGCAATAAAAATCAATCGAAACAAATTTCTATCGACTAAAACCTGATTTAAAAATTCAAAAAGAATTTATGTTAATAAAACAGATTTAATTTAATGGATTTCAACAATGAACAGTTAAACAATAGAACTAGACATAAGAAATTAACAGAGCTGAAATGACTGTGAATTGGATTTTAAACAGCAAAGGGTTCAAACACAACAGATTTAAACAACAGAAGAAGGTGATAAACAATCAAAAGAGATTAAACAATCATCTAATTGAGGTGAAGAATAAATAAACAAATAAAAAAAGGAGATAAATTTAAAGAATAAAAAAGGATTAAAGACAAAAACTGATTTAACAATCAAAAACGAATTTCAAAAGAAAATAAAAGCCAATATAACAATCAAAATAAATTTCTATTAATTAAAAGCAGATTTAATAATTCAAAAGCAAGGTTTTTTTTAATAAAACTGATTTAATAGTCAAAAGAGAACATAACAGAATGGATTTGATATTCAAAATAAAAAGGAATTTTTGTTAATAAACATTTAATAATCAAGGATGGATTTTCCAATCAATAATGAATTTCAAATTAAAATAATAAAGTCGATTTAAAAAAATCAAGAATGTTAAATTATCGATTGTTATATTAAAAGAAAATGATATAATGGATTTAATGAACAAAAAAAATGTTCTTTTAATAAAATCGAATTTAAAAATCAAGAAGTAATTAGAAATTAAAAAGAAAATTGAAACTGGATAAAAATACAACGAATTTCAAAACAAAATTTATAAAAACGGATTTAACAATCAGAAATTAATTTGATTGGTAAATCTGTTTTCTAATTCTTTAATCATTCTCAGTTTAACAATCTCTAAAAATTCTCTAATTCTTTTGAGTTTTAAATCCGTTTTTTAATCCTTTAATAAGCTCTCAGTTTAACAATTAAATTACTTCTCTAATCTTTTGATTGTTAAATCAGTTTTTAATCCTTTAATAAGCTCTCAGTTTAACAATTAAAATACTTCTCTAATCTTTAGATTGTTAAATCCGTTTTTTAATCCTTTAATAAGCTCAGTTTAACAATCAGATAGATTCTATAATCTTTTTGATTGTTAAATCCGTTTTCTAATCCTTTAATAATTCTCAATTTAACAATCAAATGGATTCTCTAATCTTTTTTATTATTAAATCTGTTTTCTAATCCTTTAATAATTCTCAGTTTAACAATCAAATTACTCCTCTAATTCTTTTGATTGTTAAATCCGTTTTTATAATTCTATTGACTAAACGGATTTAACTGATACAGAGTACAAACACTGATTAAACAAAAATGAAAACAAAATGGATTTATCAATCATGGATGCTTTTCAAATGGATTTAAAGAACACAGGCTTAAAACAGAGAAGTGTTTTAAGCCAGCAGGGTCCCCCAAAATAAAGTTTGGTATGCCCTTTCCTGATTCCACCTCCAAAGTGTTTCTTACTGTAACGTACTCTTGCCTCTGCAACCCCCCCCCACCATTACAAGTGTCGTCTTTTCTTATGTTGACAGAGGATTAATATTTCTTTACTGGCAATCCCCCCTCAGTTAAGTTTATCCCTTGGCCTGGGATGTTTCCATCGCGCGCGCTTAAAATATCGCTTTGTTTAAATTACTTTATGAAATCTTCTGCGCAAAGCTCTCTCTCTCTCTCTCTCTCTCTCTAATGGCCAGGAGATCAAACTTGGTGCATATCAAGCGCTTTTCACTCACCGGCTAATTATAGATGTCGCTGCTGTGCCGGTTTGTCTTTTGACATGTTAATGACTGGCCAAAAACGTTTCTTAATCCTTCGTGATTGCAAGAAAGCAAAAATATGTGTACTGGGAGGATTAGTGTCTTTATTATAAAACGCTATCTGGGACAACCCGATGACGTGGTCGATCCATCATCCCAATAGAAACAGCGTCTCGGCATCGCGCGGTTTTTCTTAAAGCTTTTTGATAGCTGCCATTCCCAGGAAAACTTCTTCCACCAAAACAGTTTAATCTACATGCGTGCCATCTATCGGGGTGCTATTGAACTATGAAAAAAATTTTTCACTAAAAAAAAGTGGTGGAAAAAATTCTAAATGAAGTTAACAAGAGAAGATTTTTTATTACTTTTTCTAATATAGGATCGATTTTGAGGAGACTCGACTGAGGGTGTGCGAAGTCTACCAGTTCATGAAGTTAAAAGTTTTATCCAGAATTGTGACTTTTAATTTTTTTAAACAACCAATTTTTTTCTCCAAAATACTATTTTCAAATAGTGAAGAGCATACAAGTGCTAGTTCGTCTCACCCGGCCCTTTCTTTCGTCTTTTTGAGTCCAGCTGCTAACGTAAGACGATACGACAGTGACGGGAGGCATGCGTGGCAAGAGCCAGTAATGCCGGAAATAACTGTCGTATTTTGGGATTTCCTGAACAGTCGGAGAAAATGGAAAGAAAGAAAAAATGCGGTCTAATGTGATGCACATGGTGACACCCCGTGGTTACTTCTCCTCCCCCATAGAACTTTTTTTTCTCTCAGCAGTTAAAAAAAAAAACATACACTACACCGGTGGAGAAAACTTAAGGTGTCGATGACAAAAAGAAAATTCGCAAAATGACTGATAAAAATCGATTAAATCTGGTATTGAAGTATATATGACTTGTGCGCATGCGCAGTTTGATCGGTTGCCTCCTACATACACTGGTAAACAAAAGTTTAACGACTTTTATGCACAAATTGAGAATATTTCGTTTCTACGCATCCGACGTATTGGTTATGCATTCAGAGTGAAATATAAAATTTCATGAACATCCGTTTACTGGGATGTTGAGTTATTACATGAGGACGGACGGACCCACAGCCGACCGGGCTAGCCGAGTGGGTAAAGTACCTGCCTGGCAACCCAAAGGTCGCGGGTTCGATTCCCGCCTCGGGCTTGGATCAAAGTACTGCAAAAACTTTGGGAGGTGCAATATGGTCACAGAAGCCGATGCGCCAACAACTACCAAATCAAAAAAAAAAACAAAAAAAAAACGGACCAACAAATAACTAATAATTTTAATGAAAATTGGGATGTCTCGACTAATCTTTCTAAAAGGCCCAAATATAAAGTTTCATGGAGGTCTATCTATTGGGATGTCGAAGTTATTACATACGTACAGACGGACGGACGGACCAACATATAACTAATAATTGCGGGAATTCTATTGGTCCGATTTTAATGAAAATTGGGATGACTCAAACTTTCTAAAAGACCCAAATATAAAGATCCATCAACTATATGAAAATCCATCTACTGGGATGTCGAGTTATTACATGCGGACGGACGGACCAACAAATAACTAATAATTGCCAGAATTCTATTAATCCGATTTTAATAAAAATTATGATGTCTCGACAACTCTTTCTGAAAGACCCAAATATAAAGTTTCATGGAGATCCATCTACTGGGATGTAAAGTATTACATGCGTACAGACGGACGGATAGACCAACAAATAACTAATAATTGCCGGAATTCTAATGGAGCGATTTTAATGAAAATTGGGATGTCTCGATAAATCTTTCTAAAAGGCCGAAATATAAAGTATCATTGAGATCCATCTACTGGGATGTAGAGTTATTACATGCGGATGGTCATACCTAAGGAATTAATTAAAAGCAATTTTTTTTTAACTTTTAATTGACCTTACAAAGAAATTTACAGAGAACTGCGTGCCAAAAAAAAAAAGGTTCAAAGTTCACCAGCCATCGCTTCCCAACGTAATTGAAGGCATACGATGGAAAAACAAGCCGAATTTCTTTTGGAACTCCCAACAAGGCTTGTACATTTATAATCTCCACGTTAGGCTTAGCTACAATGGAAAAATCAATGTTTTATTCCACTCCTTGCTTTTAACCATTGAGCCACAAAACGAACAAAGTCTTTTAAATGATTCCTGGGAAGATGCTTTATCTAAGGCAGTCGCCCTAAGCGACATCTTCAAGAAACACATTTGCTAAATTACCTTAGCACTTCACCGCCGAAACTGTCAACACCCAAAGCGGCCGTATTAGGTCGGACGACTCAGTCGCAACAACCTCCGAATAAACTTACGGGGGGATATGAAGGGGGGCTAAAAGAGAAAGGGATCCTTACCGACGTGGATCATCACATTATCATAAACTGCAGAAGAGGCGAAAGAACATAAAATTCTTCTTTCGTGTTTTTAAAATTCTACACGACGCCGCTGACGGCATCGGTGACCCAACCGCTCCCCGAGTTCTCCCTTCCGTCATTCTACACAGACCGCTTGTGGGAGTACATACAGACGATTCTTCTCCCCCCCCCATTTCCTCCTTTCTTCCCCCCATCAGTATGGAATGTCGTATATTACACATTCTCTCCTGGTTGGGCTTCTGGACATTTGCCGATCTCGGAATGTTTGAAACTGGATGACATCGATCGGTATCGCGTTTTCAACGATGCCGCCTGTCCGGATGCGTTCTAGGGGGCACCCATCGGGTGGCATTCGATTGGTGGCCGCGTTTATTCCGAATCTGATTAACCTCGAAAACAGAGAACTATGTGGAAAGTCGTTATAGTGGAATAACCAATGAAAATGGTGAAATAGCTTTACGAATGAGGTCCCGACTTCGAAGTAGGATTTGTTATTATTTTGTGGTCGATTGTAGGCACTGCGTGGCCATTTTATTAGGTACACTCATACATTGAAGTTTTTGAAATGAGAGTTTTGTTCAGGAATTACCCATCCATTCTTAACAACTTAACATTATGGAACAAACTGATGTGTATCTTCACAAAATATCTCAAATACGACATAACTAAAAAAAGAAAGAAAGAAAGCAAAAAGTGACTACTTTTATCGCAAATAGAGAATATTTCGATTCTGCGCATCTGGCATATTGTCTATTTATTCAGGGCGAAATTCAAAATTTCATGAATATCCATCCACTGGAAATACAGTTATTACATGCAGACGGACGGACAGACGAACAAATAACAAATATTTGCCGGAATTTTATTGGTCCGATTTTAATGAAAGTTGGGATCGCTCGACAAATCTTTCTAAATGACCCAAATATAAAGTTTCACAGAAATCCATCTACTAGGAGTCGAATTATTATATGCGGACGGACATACTGATGGAATTAATTAAATGCAATTTTTTGAACTTAATTTCGTATTAGTACGTGTTTGATTGTTTAAAATTCTATACTGCGCATCCGACACATTGCTTGGTTATATATCCAGAACATGGGTACCACTTTGCGGGCGTGGGTTCTTTTGCTTCGGTCCGTCCCGAATTAGCCTTCTTCCTCTCTTTCTCGCCGAAGTACGGGATGTACTGGAGTATAATCCATTTCCCTTTCATGTCTATATTTCTGCGCATCTGGCGTATTGTCCATTTATTCAGGGCGAAATTGAAAATTTCATGACCATCCATCCACTGGAAATAGTTATTACATGCGGACGGACAGACGAACAAATAATCGCTGGAATTCCATTGATCAAA
Organism: Mastigoproctus giganteus; assembly: GCF_048544385.1. Lineage (NCBI taxonomy): Eukaryota > Metazoa > Arthropoda > Arachnida > Uropygi > Thelyphonidae > Mastigoproctus > Mastigoproctus giganteus. Next base: position 185,993,924 of record NC_143584.1, on the reverse strand, counting down.
TTTTAATGAAAGTTGGGATGGCCCAACAAATCTTTCTAAAAAAAGGCCCAAATATAAAGTTTCATGAAAATCCGTCTACTGGAGGTCGAGTTGTTACATGCGGACGAACATACAGACGGAATTAATTAAATGGAATTTTTGTTAAACTTTAACAATTTCATATTAGTATGCGTTTGATTGTTTAAAATTGTCTGCAATAAAATCGTAGATCTGAGCAGCTTTGGGGGGACAAGGGGGAGGGTCTTTAACTTTGACAAAAGGTCAAAATCAGCATGTACTGTCACCTTGAGATCTTATTATTCCATCCGTCTTCGAGATTTAAAAGCCTCTAGAAGCAGAGCGTTTTTTTTTTTTTTTTTTTTTATTCTGTTTTCTCTCCCTGCACTCTTTTGCCTTTAACCACTCCTCCCCCCCTCCCAAAAAAAGAACCACAAACAGCACGTGAAAAAGCAAGATGGAAATGTGGATATAATTACCCCGTTTTAGTATAGAGATTTGCCATTTCCGTTCACAAGCCGTACGGCTGTGAGCGTTTCAAATGATGGTGCGTTTCGCAGATTCCCCAAAAGACTACATCGCGATAAAAATGGTATCTTTGAAAAGAAGATTGATGAGTTTATTCTTTGATGAAATGTGGTCTATAGTGAACCGCGCTAATGCAATTCTTCCTATCAAAAGCTAGGGGCGCTCTCTCTCTCTATTCTCTCTCCCCCCACTCCTGAATAGAAGCCGAGAATCTTTATGCGCGGCGCACACTAAGATCATACCGAGGGTGGCCGGCCGGCCAACGCCACTAAAAACCGCTGAATGGAAAGAGAGTGGAACCGGGTTAAATGCAAAGCCCACATTTTCCGATAGGCCTATCATTAAGCAGCTTTGAAAAGGACGTTTATGAGGGGAAATTACGCATTCCCGGGACGATTTTTAAACATAATGAGGCCCAGTGTTCCTTTTATTATTTGGAGACTGCAGGTGGCGCTGAGAGCGCAGCTAATACGTGTAGGTTTAACGTAAAACTCGACTGAAAGAAGATCGCACAATTGGACCCGAACTTTTCATTATTCCATTTTGTTTCTTTTCTCGCGAGAGTTGCAGCCACGTGATTTGAATACGGGAGTGGTTCGCGAGTTTAAAAGAGGGGTGACAACTTTCTGAGGGGGGAGGGGATCACCTCCAATAATTGGACAAGACGGGGGAGACGCAGAAAGGGGAAATGAATGTTGTTGTTGTTGTTTGGTTTTTAGGAGCATTAGCAACTAAGGCCATATTGCTCCAGGATATGCGGTGGTCATTCCTTAACCTTTCCGCATCCTCCGTATTTGGTGGTGACGGGCTCGAACCCCGGTCTAATCAAGAAGCGTGTGCTACGCACTGCTGCTCCTTCCCACCTGGCTACGGAGGCGCCTGGGGGAAATGAAGAACGGCGAGTGACAGAAAGAAGGTGAGAAATGACGCGTGAATTAGAAGGACGGTTGGGGGTGGGGGAGGGGGGCATGGAAGCAACAGTATGTCACAATTCTTCGCTGTCCGGAAAGCGTAATGACATCGTCCGATAAGAGCAAGCGGTTCCAATGAAAATTCTCCATCATTCTGTCTATCCCGGCGCGACCTCCATCTTCCCTTGACACCCACAGATAAATGGACCGACGGAGGGTGCTTATAATGAAATGAACAGCGGGGCCGACACTACAATGCGGACACGATTTTTTTTTCTTTTCATTCGCGTCATGATTTTAATACGACGCTCATGAAAACAAGCAGTAATGACCATTCCTGCCACCAGGGGTAATTAACGGACGAATAAAAGCCGATAAATTCCGGGCGCCATTACATCTGACACCGTAGGGATAGAACAAAGAAAACTCGTGTTAAAACTCCCCTTCCCTCCCTTCCCCTTCCTCACCTCCGCTTATTTCTTGCCGTCTATTCTGCCGCCGTACGGGCAAACCCCCTTTTGTGCCGGAGCCGCGCGCGTTTGCCGCCGCCGAGATTAAAAACTGTCCCATTCTTCGCCCGTTGATTTTTAACACTTTTCTGCGCGTTCACAAAAACCGGGTAATTTCCACCCTTTTGTACGACCACCCTTTCGCAGCTTACGTCTTTTTACAACACCCTCTTAATGCGTTGCGTGTATCTTTTTAATAGCTTCCGAAATACCTTCATAATAGCCTCTCCGCCACCCTCTTCCCCTCCCCCATCCCGGTTCGCAACAGTTATGGCCGGCTTTCTCCTTTTGCCACCCAAACAGGTGTAAACTCAAACGTTTGCCTTTCGCCCTCCCCATTTTTTTTTTTTTTTTTTTTTCTCCTCTGTTGCTATCTGCTCATTTCTATTCTCCCCTTCTTTCTCTCTCCTTAATATATTTGATTTATTTACTGCAGTCCAAGTAAATCGAATTATTATACAGTCGAAGCTCTATAAAGTCGTTATATCGGAAGGGCGTTATGTCCATTGTTCATAAAATAGCATTGTTAATGAGAAATTGGCCGGGACCAACCACAAAGGACGTTATAATGTGTGAGACGTTAAAAATAGGGTCGCTATAAAGAGCTTCGACTGTAGATCTTTAAAAGCCCTATAAATCGGCCAACCCCCCCTCTCTTCTCTTCACTGGGCTCCCCGTTGCCAGCCATGGCGGTATGGTAGCTTCGCAACTAAGAGGAACCCCCAACTGTAGAGGCCATGGCAACATCCTAGACTCTTATGTATACCGCCTGAACATTTTATTAGGACCACGAAGCAGCATGATGGACCGCTGTCCACCGATATAACTGCTCGTGGAGTCCACAGGGTGTTGAAAAGGGTCACGAGACTCTCTTTGGACCACTCATGCAAGAGGACTGTGTTCACACCATGCCTTTCCATTTCGTTCCACATCCGGGGTTCGGATCTCAGGAGTAGGTTGGCCAGTGAGTTTGCTTGAACTCTTCCTCGTGTTTCTCAAACCAGTCTTTCGCGCATCTGGAGCGACAGATGGTCGTAGAATCAATCATCCTCAAATTACACAAGATGGTTCCAGTGCTTCGTGTGGTTTTATCCACGTCAGCACTGTTCCATGCGCTGAAAAAAGCTAAACCGGGACTCATCGGACCCCGTGACTAACCTCCACTCCCTCCGCGTCCATCCTTTGAGCTCCTGGCACCCACGAAGGATTATAGAATTTTGAAATGCAAATTTTATATTCTGAGTCGTTTGAAATTCTTAAAACACAAGTCATACGAGGTAACAGAACTTAGTGTGCGCGCATGCGCAGTAGCTATAGGGAAGGAATCACGAGGACCGCCGTCAATATGGAAAAAGATGACATTATAATACCGCCTGTTTCGTAACTCCACTGGCGAAATGCCGTGACTGTTAGAAACCGTAAATCGCCGCGAGATAGTCTCGTGTGCAGCCGATAACGGCCACGACTGATGGGGCGCCGGTCCGCACTCGAATCTCCGGACGGAAATAAGTGTGCGTGCGGAGTAAGTCGTCCGTTACATAATACGCCTCGCGCATGTTCGCAACCCTCTCTTTATTTCCGTAGGCAGACGAAGTGTCCATCCCCTTAACTGACCGCTACATTTCTCCGCCATCGTGACGCTGGATTTATCGTGAGGAAGAGGGGGCGGGGAGGAAGATGACCGCCGGCCGTAGTGTCGCTGAGTTAGTGCAACATGGCGATGCATCCCACGATTTTCGTATTTCTTGAGCTTTCGTTTCTACTCGCAGAAGAGGAATTCGCACCCGAATTTTTTCAATGGAGAGGAACACGTGACCAGCTTGCCATCACTTCCAAAGGGCCAGATTTACTCTGGCAGGCGAAGGGCTGTTCTCATTATTTAAAATTACAAACATTTACAGTCATTTTCCATTGTTTAATTGAAGAATGCTGGCTATTGTTTGAAACGTCAAAAATTGTTAATTTCACTCTTACACAGTTTGCGTTTAAACAATGACTCTCTTTCGACAATGAAAAATAGATTTTTGATTTTTACTTTCTATTATGATTTTCAATTGCAGCTTTTTTTTTTTTTTTTTTTTTAAACAAAATAATTTCGTATATTTCACATTCTGTTTCAACTCTGGCCATTGTTTGAAAAGTTAATTCAAACCGCTGTCAATTTCATACTTTTACAGTTTGCCTTTTAAACAATGGCTATCTCTTTCAACAATGAAAAACAGATTTTCGATTTCTTTTTATTATCATTTTATATTGCAGTTTTTTGTTTTTTTTTAATTGTTTGATATAACGTTTTGTAGAGAAACTGTAACAAAATTAAAAGATAATTACAAATAATCAGTTTGGAATTTCGTAAATTTCATAGTCAGTTTAAACTTTTACTAAACAACGGTGGCTATTGTTTAAAACGTTAACAATACAAACCGTTGTCAATTTCATAGTTTTTCCGTTTTTGATTAAACAATGGTTCTCTTTCAACAATGATAAAGAGTTTCTATTGTGTTTTTATTCTTTTAATTGTTTGAAATGACAATTTTCTAGAGAAATCGTAACTGAATTATTGATAGATACCGCGTATTTTTTTCTAAATCCAAATTAAAAGATGAAATTACACATATTGACAATGTGTAATTTTGTAAATTTCACAGTCAATTTCAACGCTGGCCATTGTTTAAAACGCCAACAATGGAAACCGTTGTCAATTTCGTACTTTAACAGTCTGCGTTTAAACAATGACTCTCTTTCAACAATGAAAAACAGATATATTTGACTTTCTATTATCATTTTCTATTGCAATTTTTCTTTTAATGTTTGAAGTAACATTTTTCTAGAAAAATTGGAACAAAATAATTTCGTAAATTCACAGTTAGTTTCAACACTGTTTACTAAAGAACACAGGCCATTGTTAGAAACATTAACAATACAAATGGCTGTCAATTTCACACTTTTTTCAGTTTGCGTTTAAACAATGGCTGTCTTTCAACAATGAAAAACAGATTTTCGATTATTTCTTTTTATTATCATTTTCTATTGCAGTTTTCGGGGTTTTTTTAATTGTTTAAAATAACATTTTTCTAGAGAAATCGTAACAAAATTAAAAGATGAAATTACAGATATCCAAATTTTATAATTTAGCAAATTTTGCACTCTATTTCAACTCTGTTCGCTAACGAACGCTGGCTATTGTTTAAAACGTCAACAATGCATACCGTTTAAACAATGACTCTTTCAACAATGGATAGATTTACTACTGCCGATTTCTTTTTTTTTTAAATGACATTTTTCTAGAGAAATGGTAAAATAAATGGACTATATTTTGTTTACACTTTTTCTGCAGCTTTAACAGGTGACTGGAAACCGATTTATTCTTTAAAAAAAAAAATCGCCTTCAATATATTCCGAAAAAAAAAAAAAAAAATACCAAAAGTAAAAAAACAAAAAGAAAGAAGCTAAGTGCATCAATTTCTGGTGACACCAAGGGGGAGGGTGGATACACGAAAACCCACATATGCTATTGGCGTCTCTTCTGCCGACACATCTCATATAAAACAATTACAACAAACAGGATTTTTTAAGTCAATCTTCTCCCCTCCCTCCCCCGCGTTTCAGCAGACTCACTAAGGAGAAAGATTATTTCTTCGCAAGATACATCGGTCTCCAGGACATATCCTGGTTGCCAAGATCTCTTAGCCACCCACTGTAATCCTCCCCCTGGGAGCAAGTCTTCTCCTATTTTCCGAAACTAATAATAAAAGGGAATCCAGTTACTGAAGCCTTAAAAGTTCTGTCTCGGAGGCCGAAAAAACGAAGGAAATAACTTTTCTCCACTAAGAAGTGCGGCGTTTGACTGCTCCGAAGGTATTTTCTCGAAAGAAAGAGTATCAGCGAAGTCGCCAGATAAATTATAAGTCTTTTCGACCAGCGATAAACAAACATCCTTTTATGTCGGGCTGCTGCTCTCCGATCAGTTTTCTTCGTCGTTCTTTTCAAGAGATCTTCGGGAATATTATTGGCCCGCAGTCCCATTGTGGCAATTAAATTGTCATTTGATCTTTAATCTGGGCGAAGACAGCGCCTGCATTACACGAGTGCGTATATATACACTATGTTGTCAAAAGTAACCGGCCACCTGCACATTTCAAAGAAAGTTTCATTGTTAGAATATTTAATAACGTATCGGCTGACCTTTGACCTTAATTACACGCTGTGTATACTCCGGTTGGTCGGTGTAGGGTTTTAGACACATCAAGAACACTTAGGCCATATTACGCCGTAAATATGTCTATAAATTGCGTGTGTTCTGTGTTTTGCTGGATGAAAAACCCCAGTTTCCAGAAGAAAAATCCATGCCACTTTTGTGAGAAACACCCATAATTCCTGGCGTCACTGACGCCATTCGAACTGAAGTCTTTACCACCCGATCACGTGGGCAGAAAAGACCTTATCCGGTTTTGGGGAGGATGGTGATTACACCAACTGTGGTAACCACGAGGACTGTTCAAATGGGGTTAATCTCGGTCCTCTGTGCAGGCCAATACATCTTTTTCAAGTTCATGTCTTCAAGCTAAGCCACTACAGGACGTGAAGTATGACATGTGCACTGTCACGCTGCAAACAGAAAGAAGCGGACATGGGCAGACAATACGCTGTATTGCCAAAAGTATCGGGACGTTCCAAATCCCATCAGTTGTCGCATTCTTTTGGAAATAGCGTATATAACGAGTGTGACGGTTATAAAATTCTCCAATGTCCACTAGGAATTCGACTGTATTCCCAGGCTGACGCCTAATGACATCATCCTCCCATCATGCACCGCGATGGTGTTTCTTGGTCTTGTATTCGTTGGTTGCCCAACAGATGTATCCCTTGTTTACAGGCAAAGTGGGACCACCGTTCAGGTCTGCCCTACATAAGAAAGAAAACAATGAGAATTATTTTTATACTCCGCCATCTTGTATTAAAACGCCTACAATATATCAATGTCATGAAGCAAGTGACCTCTCCTCCCCTCCCTCAAATTTCTTCCCCTCACTGCTCAAGTGAAACTCAAAACTTCCACAAGGTCCCAACGACATCGTGCTATCCCATCGCAGCCGTCATTCATTTGATCAGCCTGAAAATCGTAGCCGTAGCGGAAGACGGCAGCGCATGATCGATGTTAATGGAGGGAGATTATAACATGAACTGAAACGCACCGATCGATGAGAGACTCGATGAAGTCCGTAATGCAAATGACATTGATGTACGGTATCCGAGGAAACACCCTAACCTCAAGGTCCTTAGTTTCCTTTTTTTTTTAAAAGTGGGGGGAGGGATTTTAACCTTTACGTATTAAATCGATGATTAAAGTGCACTCGGACGCCCTCGCAACCGAGTAAGATATCGGTCTGGATTAGCGTGAAGACAAACGACAAGATAATCGCGTGTCGATAATCCGAATCCATTACGGATGACAATGACAGACGGGGCACCCGTAATCCTGCTGACCTTTAAGTGCTTAGTTCGAGCTGTTGACGGAAATTGGGAAAAGTATACGGTTTAGTGAATTGCGCAGGTCTATTTAAAATGCACGCTCCGTTTCTCCACTGAACCCTTCCGTTCCCTTCCTCCCCCGAGCCCCTTCCCTTTGACCACATCATTTGCTATAAGATTAAAAGCGCGCATTTATTTTGTAGGCAGGCAGTAACTTCTCCGTGAGAATGACCCGAATATTTAACCTTGCCAAGTAATCATAGCTAAGATATCAGTATTTCGCGAATACTTAATCTCCATAATAACGTCGATAATTTTCTCCCAACTACTGCGAATCAGCCGTCTTCCTTTAGTCGGGGAACTACGGCGAACCGTAAATACCTGAGCGATTTGTCTCAACTGAGATACTTCGGCAACACCGTACTGCAGCTACGATTCTCTTAAAACTTCCTTAATCTCAAATCAAGCAGACATAACTATGCCACTGTTCAAAACGACCTTCTAATTACAATTATAGTACGAATATCCCAATCTATTCTTTTATTTAAGATAATCAACAGACGTCAGATTTTAAGTAGCATTGTGACGTCACTACTATTCTATTGTTACGCTACATAACAATGAAATGAACCGCAGTAAATGTAACTTATATCTGATTATATAGTTGTACGTGCTGGCTTGCACGTGAAATTAACACTAGCACCAGAGACTACGTCACTCATATCTGATCGTTGTTGGCTTGCACATGAAATTAACAGGAGCGCGAGAGAAGACGCCACTCATATCTGTGATTGTTGTTAAACGTGCTAGCTTGCACATGGAATTAACAGGAGCGCGAGAGAAGACGTCATTCATACCTCTGATTGTTGTTAAACGTGCTAGCTTCCGCATGAAATTAACACGCACGCGAGAGATTACATCACTCTTATTTGATTGTTGTTGGCTTGCACATGAAATTAACATGCGCGCGAGACACTCTTATTTGATTGTTGTTGGCTTGCACATGAAATTAACAGGAACGTGAGAGATGACGTCACTCATATCTGATTCTTGTTGTACGTGCATATGAAATTAACACGGGCGCGAGAGATTACGTCACTCACACAGTATGGAGTACAGAGATGACGTCACCAACATCTGATTATATTGATGTAGGTGCTGGCTTACACATGAAATTAACACGAGAGTGACGTCACTGATATCTGCTTTTTGTTGGCTTGTGCATGAAATTAACACGAGCGCGAGAGATGACTTCACTAACATCTGATTATATTGTTGTTGTACATGCAGGCTTGCACGTGAAATTAACACGACCGCCAGAGATTACGTCACTAACATCTGATTATATTGTTGTATACGCACATGAAATTAACACTGGCGCGAGAGATTACGTCACTCACACAGTATGGAGTATGTAATTGGACTTTATTTTGATTTTATTGAAAACAAGGCACGCTATTTGGCTCCAACAGCTCCACCTGCAGTCTTTGGAAACAATTTAAATGCAAACTAGTTTAATAAATGGCTTTGGAACAGTCATGACTTTCCCACAAAATAGTTTAGAGAGAAAGAGAGGGAGAGAAATGCTTAGATCTCGCTGAACGTGCTATTCTTCCACGCCGGCTTACTAAAACGATTCCATTTAGAGTGGGAAGTGCGGGAAAGGACGGGGGGGGTGACAAAGGTTGGGTTCGATCACGGCATGCAGTAACAAAACAGGTGTCGATGATAAATGAATATACAGCAAATCGTAGGAGTTTAACGTGCGCCAAACATGTGTTGTTGCGAGAGAATATCGTGACTTAGAACAATCGCTTTCAAAACTGAAACGTGCCATTGCCAGGCACGAGGAGGGGACGACCTCACTGGAGAAAATAGAAAGGTTCTATCGTAGATAAAAGAGAGAGAGAGAACTGACATCAAGAAATTGGCAAATGCAGAGAGGGGAAGATTTTAATTATTCAAGTACCCGTTTAAAAAGCAATTCCCCGCTTGTGAGTCAAACCTCTTTCAGGATGAAAATTATAAAACGACAATTTCGGTTCAAATTTCGAAAATCGAAGTTTTCCGTGCGGGTGATGTCACCAAAGATAAGCATAGGAGCAGAAGAATCCTTTTTGAGAGATATAAGACAAGACCGAGTTTTAGGGGGATTGAAATCAACCAAGTTGTCTTTGCCCCACTGGAGAATTACCTGGAGATCGTCATTTAAGGAATTGGTAAGTGCATATTGAACGGGGCAACGTTTCTCAAAGCGGAAGGTGGAATGCAATGTGCCATCATCAACAAAACTATGGATAAGATTTCCCGTCAAGGGAAGAGGTCATTAATATACAAGAGGAAAAGAACTGAACCTTGGGAGACATCAGCATTAGTGGAGAAGTTAGAAGACAGAGCCATCTTCAATGAGCAATCAAAGAGAAAACTGAATACACAATTACAAAAAATAGTGGGTAATCTGTATGATGGAAGTTTATTTAGAAGACCTTTATGCCAAACATGAACAAAAGCCTTTGAAATGTCATGATATTTTAGTTTCACCAAACTTTTCCATTGAATTTGTCCAAAGGTATCACCAGTGGATTGACATTGATGGAATCCGTTCTAGCGATCGTTGATCCGATAGAAGGTTTCAAGTAAGTTTAAGAGTTGGCGGTTAATTGATTTCTCCATTACTTTAAAAACAGTAATTTCAATGGGACGATAATTGGATTGCAGGGATTTGTCACCCTTTTTAGGAACTGGCTGGAAATTTCAGATATTGAAATAAGAGAGTGTAAAATGGCGAAATAAAAGAGTATAAGACAGGATTAAGTTCAGCAGCTCGGGTTTTGTGAACAAGTGGAGAAATATTACCAGTCCTGGAGCTTTCTTGGCATCAAGGTTGTTCAAAATTCGCCTGCCATCCTTTAGACGGAAGACCACAGGAAGAATTGAGTGGAGTGAACTGGGAATGATAGCTTTACCAAGATCGTCAACACAAGAATTAGAAGGATGCAGTCAGCTCAGGCCATAGAACCCTCAGGTTTTAAGAGTGGTGGGAGTACAGAAGGGCAAAAGGTTGCAGCCAGTAATTTTGGTCAGAGATCAAAAAGCTGGACTGCTGCTTGGATAAGAAGCAAATTTGTGAGGGGAAGCTACTTATTCTGAGTACAACAGGTCAAATAATATAAAAAAAATAATAAAAGAGCTTAAGACTTACCAGATTCTATGGTTTATTTCAAGAATCGTCGACAGATGGATCCAATACATCCTTGTCAATAAAGTCCACTTCTATCAAATATCTCTCGGCTTCTGTTTACGTTGGAAATTGTGCCACTCAGCACGCGACAGGACATTAACGTAAAAGAGACACTCTCCATAGTACTTAAGCCTAATCGCCCAGATATCGCTTGGCAAATTTATTTCGAGCCCTCAGGGGAGGAAAGGTTAGCTTTTAACACAGAAACCGGGTAATTCCATCCGGGTACTGTATACGTTTTGGCTTAAGTCTATGATATAAGAGAGAGAGAGAGAAGTGTGTACGCGGTAGGGGAGTAGGATTACGTATAGCTCTTATTAATCTAGTTACCAAGGAGCTCGCAAGCAGCAAAAGAGAGAAACAAATTCTCCAGTAAGCTGCTTACAATGTCATCTCTTTGTCAAGATAACTGTATTATGTTGTCACCTCTCTTTCGGACAGAGGAAAGGCATCAAACACGCGCGCCCTTACTGAGATCTTCTTACAACGTACGCTTTCACCAAGTGCCTTAAGAACCTATTTAGCGAGAAAGGGATTACAAAAGGAAAATCCATCATCAAAGACATTTTGTGAGAATTTTTGGACTGTTCGTGGTTATTCCCCTCACGGATATACCCTTCGAGGATATCCCCCTACCCCCCTCTCTCTCTTCACCCCCTCCCACCGAAACATAAGTCCTGTCGGATGGACGCAGTTAATTATTCTGAGTAGTGTAGGTGGATTATCTCCTAATTACTTCTGGACGCGCGCACTTTGTTAACTTGGTGTTTGTTCTGTTGGTGACAGCTCGGTCATCTGGCGATGCTGCTACTACCCTGCCCTCTACGTCTTGCGCTACTGGGTTTGTGTGTTTTCTTTGTTTATGCATTCTACGGGGGACTTTTTTCTTCTGCCGAGTTGTAGTGCAATGGAAGTTCGTCTGACACTTTGATTGTTGCTTCCGACAGGCCGGTTGTATCGGCAACAACTTCCCCTCTTGTTTTTCGCCGGCGTCCCATCAGCTGCACGTGTTGGCATCATCACTTACGACCACACCTCTCTCATTATGATCCGGGCACGGAGTGTCATCGACATTCATAAATTGGTCTTCTGTCTTCGTGTTGGAGACAGACGAAAAGAGCTAGAGCGTGAGCGCACGAGCACTCGAAAGTTGTACTCTCGGACAATCCAGTGTTTGCAGTTTTAGTGAGACATGTCAAAGTTCCTTTTGTATAGACAAGTGATGACTGAGTTGCGCATGTCCCAAAGAGTGTCGCCAAATTTTGGCATCATATCAGCAGTTTTCACTATTTTCCTTCACCGCATTATTCATATTGATATATTTCTTCAAGTATTAAGCCTATGTCTAGTAACGCACATTCTGCGCAGCCTCTAACTCTTGTTTACATGTTCTTGACCCGAAACAAAGGAAGTTGTGTACCGTTAGATTTGCAATAAACTTAAAGGATAAGGAACAAAACAAAGGATGGGAAGTAGAATTATTTTTGGCTACATCGAGACATCAAAAAAGTTTGCAAAGACTGTTACAATCGCTTTGAAATGTGCGGGCCACATTTTCAGCCATTTTAAGTCGATAACTTAAAAAAAAAAAAGAGAACGTAACTCCTTAACTCCAGATCCAATGGAATCCAACAGGAAATTTAATGAGAATCGTCGGTTCTGACATCAAAGGCATTCATTGCGAGGTTTGGGGGAAGGGGTAAGGAGGGAGATACTAGAACCCTTATTAATAAGGCCAGAATGGTTGGATAGAATTAATGCCTTCACTATCAGCCGAATTTCGTCACTTTCAAGCAGGTGTCGGACGTCGTTAAAGAATAGCAGCAGAAGACACTAATTGCACACTTTGGTTGTAGCGTCGCCTGGCTCATGTGACGTTTCTGGTCGCCGTAAAAATGCTCTCCATCAGCAGAAATGATTAAGGATGTCTTCTGGCGAGGATATGCAAGGAGACATTAATCACAGACCACGCTGGCGAGCTGCATAATTGATTAGGGATGATGTCCTGCCCTTCAGATGATGTATCGATTAACACTGTTGATTACAGGTCACGTGAGAACCCACCTCTAGCACGCGCACGCGTTTCCAGGCGTACGCGCCAAACTATTCCGCATAACGCGTAGTCTTTAAGTAGCCCAGACGTTAATTTAAAGAGCACCAAACACTTTCGCACGAACCAAGCGCCCTTCTGTTTAGTGTCATCCTAGTCGCGCGAACGTGTCACGGACAACAATGACTACAAGGCAGAAATCTACTTAGCGCCAACAAAGTTTTCGGTTGCTCGTGCAAGTGATCGTTTGGTCATTCTCTTGTTATGGTTTCGTATGAGCAAAGTACTGACAGGGTCTTGATGTTAACTACTGTCAGGATAATTTGCTTACCGAGGTTATCTGCAGCGCGTCGCCTGTCCGCAATGATAATTCGCGGTGTGCTGTAACTCGAATTACAGTCTCTCCCCCCGTGGTAATTGCACACAGCCGTAATTCTGTAACGTTCGTTTGGCGTATGATATTTTCGTTACGACTCCAATCTCCCCTTTGGGGATTTGTGAACCCCGTTTCGTAAGTTATGAAAAGAGACAAGCGCTTCGCTTTAGCGGAAACCTAGTGCCCTCGTACCGCCCCGAAATGATATCCACTTATAACGGAATCTGATGTAAACTTAGACGAAGCCATTCGACAAGGGCTAAAATCCAGTAACCGAAATTGAGCAATGAATATCAGCAGACGTATTTCTCATTCTATTCTCAACTGCTTTGTGTAAAGAAACTATTATCGGAACTCGTTTCATGTTAAGGAACTGTTTTCAGGACTCGTTTCGTGAAGGAGAACTGATTTCTGTCTGCCTTCGACTGCACTGACGTCCAGGCCCTTCTTCAGCTATGTGAGGAGGGATATCAGATTAAAGGAAATATCCTTGAATTCTTAAAATCTCTTCCTACAACCAGGGTTCTCCACATGACGGTGAATAAAAAATCCTTCACTAGGAAAGTCAGTGTAGGAGTTCCCCAGGGCGAAGTTCTTTCTGAGCTCCTCTTTACTACTGCTATCCACCCATTCCTATACCAGGAAACGGATTTTTTGATTTCAGATGATTTGAAGCTCCTCTATCGGATCCATGGGACCGAGCAACCTGAGACTGCTTCCGACACCATCAACAACAGCCTAAAAGCTCAAGTTATGTACTTAGCACAGTTCTCTCTCCAGATTAACCCAAATAAATCTGCACAAATGGTGTTCTCACTGAAATCACACCCAACTCAACTAAACCTGAAAATCCATCGAACCTCCAGTAACCAAGCACAGAGATCTCGGGGTCATCTTTGACCCTAAGCTCAGCTTTAAACACCATGTCACAACAAGGTCTGCCGATCCAGATGGCTTGCCAAACAACACCTACTTCATGTCACAGAGTCTCATTTCACCCTTCAATATATTTATCGGTTTCTTCAACCAGTCATTACCTACGGATCTGAAATCTGGAAAACCGCGCTAAAAACAATCTCATCTGACGAGTACTGGCCTCTTTGGTGGGTGCTCTTCAAGCACAAGCTTCCAACCCCTCACGCATACTTCAGAAATGATCAAATTCTAAACTACAGAAAAGTCTCAGAACGGATCTTCACTCTCCGCATCCTCGTCACCATTAAAATGATAGCGGGTGAAATCAATACCCCAAGTTTTTGGCAGATTTGTAATTGGAGAATCCCCCCGAAACCCTTAAGGGGGATTCTCAAATTCCCCTTCTTTACAGTCTGTGGTGTGGAGGCTCAGGAAGGGCAACAGATTCCTGGCAATGGAGATGTTCCAAAACGTCCAAGATATGAATACAGACTACAAGAAATCCATTGAGGACAAAGCCTGCAGAAGACGTATCATCAGGGAGCAGCTCTCGTCTTCAACCGAGTGACTGTCACTGTTTTAACTTGATCGGTTTGTTGATATTGTGAAAAAAAAAAAAAAAAAAAATCTGTTTTCATGTGTTTACAAATTATTTTTTGTTTTTATAGTTTTAGTTCGTTTTAGTGGACATTCCATCAGGCATCCATGTAAAATTTGCTTATTTTCGCTGATTTCAATAAAGATATTATATATTCGTGCTAAGGAACGGTTTTCAGGGCTCGTTTCGTGCAGGGGAACTGTTTTTGGAACTAGGTTCGTGATGAACTGATTTCGGAACTAGTTTCGTGATGAACTGGACTAGTTTAGTGCAGGGGAACTGATTTCGGAACTAGTTTCGTGATGAACTGATTTCGGAACTAGTTTCGTGATGAACTGCTTAAGAAACAGTTTCTAGGACTCGTTTCTGTAGGGGAACTGATTTCATGTTAAATAACTGTTTTTAGGACTCGTTTCGTGTATGGAAACTGATTTCGTGATGAACTATTTTCGGAACTGTTTTCAGGACTCGTTTAGTGCAGGGGAACTGTATTCGGAACTAGTTTCATGATGAACTGTTTAAGGAACAGTTTTTAGGAATTTTCGTGTAGGAGAACTGATTTCATGTTAAGGAACTGGTTTCGTGATGAACTGTTTAAGGACTCGTTTAGTGCAGGGGAACTGGTTTCGTACTAAAGAAACGTTTTCGGAACTGGTTTCTTTTGGAGGAACTATTTTCGAAACTCCTTTCATCTAGACTCTAGATGAAAGGAATTTCGAAAACTGTTACTCTATATTCTAGAGTAACAGTTTACAGAGCTGGTTTCATGTGGAGTTAAGAGATAAGTGTTTTAGGAACTGTACAAAGTTTGTTTGGAGACTCCATGATCCAGTAACTGAATTGAAGCATGTACAGGAACTAGTTTAGAGTGGAGGAACTGTTTTCGGAACTCGGGTGGTTTTCATTGTGTTGCAATTCAGTAGAAAACAAATTTTCTATTATGCTAGTAACAATGTGAGAACGGCCAGTAGAGGGAGCCAATGAAAGCTTCGTTTTGACATTTTAAGCTAACAACTTTAATGTCTTCGGTACGTTTATTAATGATCTGATTATCTTTCACGCTTTTTTATTATAAAGAAGCATTCTTTTATTGAAGGTCGCGGAGGGATATCTAATTTCTTTTTAGAATATTTTCAAAAACTAATCACTTGCAAACAAACACGTTCTTAATCTGTCATTTAGTGGCAGCTCAACTGCAATGCAAATGAGACGTCCGGAGTATTCATGAGCCCTTCCAATCAGAGGCTTACGACTGTCAGCACTCTTGCATTGTTTTCAACTAGTCACGTGTCCATTGTTGTCGCGTGTCACGTTCCCCCCTCCCCCTCCATTGTTGGTACTTGTCACACGAGCATTGATGACTGAAGAGGAGCTTATAATGAGTATACTGGAACGTCAAGTTATTTGATTGGTTGATCCAATCATCTTTATCTTGTTTTTCCGATTTTTTTTTTTTTTTTTGTAGAGAGGAATTAATGGTGGGTTTTACAGAGACCATTAGAGCTATCAGTGTATTTTCCCTTAAATCATACTGTGGACTTAGGGACTTTAAAGTTTTGCATCGTTAACTGCTTATGGATTTTTTTATCCCCCCCATCCTTCAGTGAGATGTTAATCTATGCAAATTAGGACATTTCTTTGTATTCTAACAGGGATATTCATTAGGTTTTACTTGATTATAATAATGGATTTTGTAGAAGGACAAAAATATCAATTCTTTCTGATGACTTATTGGCATCTTGGTTAATAAAATCAAAATTGGAAAGACATCGGTGTTATGTATTCAATCCTAAATAAGTCCATCGTTAGTCCAATGAATAATTTAGTGATTGAAAAAAATAAAGCAATGCGCACCACCTAGTAGTGAATAACTTTAATTAAATTTAATATTATTTAAAAACATCAGTTATAATATGACAATGAATAAATAATTATAAATAAAATAAAATAATTAAAAAAATAATCTCGGTCCAGGTATAAAAGTTTCTTGTTTGAGGAGCACGATTTTTTGTTATCAGTTTATTAAATATATAAATTATGGATTGCTACTGTTTTATTATATTTATATATATTAATTATAACAGAAGCGTGAAAAGTATGTTATTTTTCAATTGCTATTAAAATACAGAAGCAGATAGGTAAAGGACATTACAAAAATGTTGACAACATACGTGTTATGAGCTAAAGTGGATAGGTGAAAACAGTAGAGAGGGTTATTTATAACGAAGAGGAATTTAATGTTTGAGAAAAAGTGTGGTTAAGGCGAGGAATAAAGAATAAAAATTTTTTCTTAGGTTTTTAAAAATATATACTGTTTTATTGTTCACGGTTATTTTAAGAGGGTCTTTGAATATTAACACAGAACAGAACACAAATCCTGGCCTCCCTTATGGGCAATTGCAGAATTTATGCACTTTTATTTTTAATTAATAATTTTTTTAAAAAAAAATAATGAACTATCTACGCTATTAATATTATTAATTTAATTTTTGTACTTTACTTTTTAATTTATAGAAAAATTGTTCCAAGGCTGGTTCGGAACTTAAAGCAAAGTTCAATTATCTTAGCGCTGGAAACAGTTTGAAACCGAGCACCACCTGGTGGATAGACAGTGAAAGAAACAGTTTAATTCATTGGCGTAATCCTCGTGCATAAATTGTAATCGCTTTATTCACCTGCTAAATTGAGATTTGCACCAGGGTGCTTTTTTTCCAATTATGCAAATTAAAGTACGGGCATTTTTTTTTTTTTCTTTTGTTTTGGTTAAGAGGAAGGCACCTAATTCCAGAGCAAAAAAACATCAATATACCTCATCTGATCTCATTTGGAAATAAAAACGGAATTAAAAGAATGGTAAAGGGAGAGGGTGGGGGGGAAAGTTATAAGGTGAAAAAAAAATTAAATGGGTCTTAATTTCCATCTGGCCAAGTTCCCATAGTTTTACGCGTTGCACTCAAGTATGGACTGTTTTTCTAGCCTTCCCAGGAGAGAAACGATCTCCGAAAATGCATCCTTTATCGAATTTCCGATTGTTACTTCAACTGCCTTCCGTGTTTAGTAACTAGGGACGGAGAGGGAGGAGGGGGAGGGGGGGTGTTGTGAGGAAAAAGAGAAGGAAAAATCTCTCGCTGGCCGTTTGCGAAACAACTGTAAAGTAAGTGGGGGGGGGATCGAATTTCCAATAAAACACAAGAACTGCTCGGGAGTCGCATTCCTCCCGAGAATACGACAGGTAATCTGTAACGACATGCTTCATGCTGTAATATACCCGGCCCTGAATTTGTCTCATATTATAGAATTTTCGCACATTATACCCATCGTTTCAATTATGCTAAGTGGCGCTGGCATCAGACGATCCATCGCGAACACACTTTGTCCATTCGGCACAGAACGCTACCATTTACCTACGTCGATTTCGTGTGTGTGGGTGTGCCTGTGTCACACACACACACGCACGCACGCGTGAATTTTATTTCCCCTATTTTTATGATAATTTTATTTTATCATTTTTATTGTGTCTTTCACAATATATTGGTGATATTACTGAAGATGTTCCTAATAATTTGTCCACTCGTATACATAAAGCGATATTAATGCCCCTATGAGTATAAAAATAAGCTATCCATCTACTATAAGCTGTTGAAACTCGATTTCAGATTCTTTGTGTGTCAGAGAATTGGTAGACACCAAAAAAAAAAAAAAAAGAAAATTATTGTCGCTTTTAAGAAAGAATGCAAACTACTACGGAGGATAAATAAATAAAAAATAAAAAAAATTTAAATGCGCACCGCGTAATAATTGTATTTTGTTGACAGACAACTCATATACTCTACTCGAACTTAATATCTACTCCTGTTTAGCAAAGCAGGTGCGTCTTAATGGGTTCCTAAACCACCCCCCTACGTACGTATACATTAAAGAAATCAACTGCGTACGAAGAAAGTCTCTTAAATCTAAATTCAAGACGCCCATGAAGTATGCGAATGGTGTTCGAAATATATGAGAATGCTGTTCAGTGTCCAATTGAAGTACGGAACCAGTTCCATTTCCAGAAGTACTTGCAACTGTCGATAGAGGGGGCTCTCTTCAAAAAAGGAAATTGCATCCATTTCTTCAATCCAACACGGCTGGCTAGGTACTTTGAAAGATATATATATACTGTATATAGGGAACAGAGAGAGAGAGAGAGAGAGAGAGAGAGAGAGAGATGGGTAAGCTAAGGACGCTTAGGAAGAAGGGGGGGGAAACGCTTGAAGGAAACTGCCTCTCCAAGAAAAGGAAATTGCCAAGACTCTGTACAACACTGATTCACGCTTAACTTCCCCTTCTACAACTGAACCCTCTGAATATTTGGAAAGTTGGCGAATATGATTTTATTCCGTAGTAAATATTCAGTCTCACCGTGCTGACTAACGGATAATAGCAGTCTGAAACTATATAACTTTTCATACTTTTTTTTTTGAAAATGATTAAATAATCAAAAAATCATTAGTCTATGCTAATGAATTAAAATGGTGAAATCAATAGAAACTGTTTTATGGTTGTTATAACCATGTTTCGCTCTAAAAGTACAAAACCAATTTTTAAGTTTTGAATACAAATTTTTTAAAATATACAATTAAATATATTAAAAGTCTTAAATACAACCTTCGATATATAAAACTCTTCTAGAATTAAAAGTACGTAATAATTTTCGTTAGTTTCAAAGGAGAGCACCTGTAGACAGATGCACACAATAGAAAGCGTCATTTCCCAGTATTGTAGAAGCATAATAGTAGATGCAATAAAAGCCGGTAATAACAGGGGATGTTAACGCCCACAGAGCCACCGAACTTTGCCAAAACTGCACACACACACCATAAAAAATAAATAAAAGTGAACATTGCCACTTTCACCTGGTTTTTCCTGGAACACAGGCAAGATTAATCAGTGCCTACGCTTATCTGCTAATAGTAGAATCAGGATACTCATGCCTACGCTGCTAGACCAATTCCGAACTGCATTTAGAAAGAAACCTGAGATCGAATCACAATCGTCGCATTTCAGTCCTGATCTTGCCCCTTCGGACTTTTACATTTTTCCACAACTTGAAAATAATCCAGTTCAGTCGATGTCCAAACGATTTTTACATAATTGTATTCATTAATTTGAAATCTTAACAAGAGGCAATTGAACACAACAACAATAAACCTTGTCTGCGTTTATTTTACAATACAAAAAAAAAAAAAAAAAATACTCGAATGTTCAAATGCATTTTCTCGGAGACGTTGTTGACCCCGGCCAAGCTGGAAACAATATCCTCGCTCCCAGAGCTTTCAGCACAACTTCAGAAGATTTCAACATGGCTTCCATAACAAAAAAAAAAAAAAAAAAAAACGAGGGTGGGGTGGGAGTTAAATGAAATTTTTTTTATGCTCCTAACTGGTTCTCTTTCGCCATTTACACGGGTTGCTGCTGTCTTACCCTCCTTCGATTTCCAACCCCCTCAAGTTCCCATAGGAAGAGTAATAAATTTTCTTCTCCAGTTCGTGCCTGTCACAGCGCGTTTCACAGCGCACGAGCCGAGCGTCGTCCATTGTGGTTAGTGTTTAAGACATTTTCTCAGCCAAGTTATTTATCTCAGATGTCATTCCGGAGAGTAAGAATGTGAAAAACGAGGAAGGATATGAACACCAAAATCTATCCAGATGGGCTTAGCGAGGTGTCCAACAATGCGAGCCTTTTAACGGCTTTTGGATATTAGTAGCAGACGAAAAACCGACATCTTTTGCACCTTAGATGACGTAACAATCACACGAGCAACCGGTTGCTTCCGGAATATTTATTAATCGGAATTCAACTAGCTGTACACGAGGAAGAATATAAACACCAAGATCTATCCAGATGAGCTTAGCAATGTTCCCAACAATGCGATCCTTTTAACGTTTGGATATTAGTAGCAGTCGAAAAAACCGACATCTTTTGGACTTGAGATGACGTAAACAATCACACGAGCAACCGAAATATTTATTAGCCAGAATTCAATTAGGTGTACGAAGAAGAATATGAACCCCAAAATCTGTCCAGCTGGGCTTAGCCAGGTGTCCTAAAATGGAGCCTTTTAACGACTTTTGGATATTAGTAGCAGACGAAAAATCGACATCTTTTGGACCTTAGTGATGTAAACAATTACATGAGCAACCGGTTGCTTCGGAAATATTTATCAGTCGGAATTCAACTAGCTGTACACCAGTTGAATTCAACCCCCCCCCCCTGGTAGCCAGAAGTGCTGTAATCTCCAAAAACTTAGCTGATTTCGCAGACGAAGCCGTGTTCCGAAGAGATTGCATTATCCGGTTGTCGGCTTTGTAGCTGTTTATCACAATGGGAATGCGATAAACCGTTTGTTGCGATGTGATTCGAAATTACTGTCCATAAATTAGCGCTTATTCACGAGCTCGTTAATGCCCTAACTGGGTTAAGTATATTTCACTGGTATTGGTACAACATTAGGTGCAGCCAACACGGACCACAAATCAACAGTAAGGCGACAATTAACGGTCTTCGTTCTATTCTAAATAGACATTACCGTTAATACTGGCAGATTCTAACAGGCTTCTCGACTCGGTTCAAAGGCTTTTTGGCAATCGTACTACGATTTTCCGAATTGCAAATGGCTTTCTATGTTTCCAAATAATGCCACTTGCAGTAACAAAAGGAATGCAAAACACACAAATCAACGCATGCGCCTGTCCTTTCTGTTTCGCTGATAGTTATCCATTCCTCAGTACTGACTGTTTTATTCGATTCCGTGATTTAAATTTAAAAGTTGTTTATTCCTTTTGGCAGTAGTTCGCGATTCCTCTAGAGGTGTGGGAGTTATAAACAATAAACAAAGAAGGAAGTTTTTTGTTATCAGTTTACTAAATATAAAAATTATCAATTATTACTATGTGATTGATAGTAAAAACTATACTATATCAATCACATGAATTATTATCATTCGTATCAATTTTTATCATTTATATCAATCACAGCGGAGTTTGGGGGGGGGGGGGGGGAAGATCCCCGGAGCCACTTGATAAGAGACACTATACACGATATCAATCAAAGGAGAAACGTTAAATATTGTTATATTTAAATTTTTGTTAAAATCAATGAAGAAATAAATAAAGTTCATTACGAAAGCGTTGACAGCATACAACAGTTAAGATGCGTGTTGTTATTTGTTTAATTTATTAAGAGCACAGAGCCTGAAATACAAGTTGCAAATTACGCACTGTTGATCACAAAATATTCAGCGCATGCAGTGATGCGAGAACAGTAACTGTTATATATTATTAGTTAACGAATTGCAACAAGTTAATTAGTTATTTACTTTTCACTTATACTAATCACAGAAAAACAAAAAATCATTTAATTTAAGAAACAAAAACAATACAGTTCTACTAGACAATCACATCTCTCATTTATCCAGCTATCCATTACAATTATTGATTCCTGCATAAATAATTTAATTAGCCTCCTTTTTTTCCCACACCATTCATCTCACAAACTACACCAATTGATCAGCCAATTTTTGGACCAATTTTAAGAAACACTTCAAGGATTCATCTGATCAATGGATTTCCACTCCAACTCTCAACGACACCTTCCAATACATCCTTAATTGAAAAATATTAATACAGACCCCAGTTGATAACACTGATCTAGAACTCAATTCCATGGATATTCAATTCAATTGAGATTTCCATAAGGTGAGCGAGATCCATTGACCAATAAGGCACAATTGTCGGGTACTCTGCCAGCAATATAGCGAACTGCCATAAACAGACGACCTTTTAAGGATATCTGCTTGTGGTGTGCAGCAACTTTTGAACACCGAGTGTAGTAATCCCATCTACCAGACCTTTACAACCCCAATCTCTTAAGAAAACTGACACCGGTCTCTCTTTAGCTATATTATCCAAAATATAAGTTCTATAAAGATTTTAAAAGAGAAGATAGGACCAAACGACTTTAAAGACCTTAAAATCGAAACCAAACGACATTCTACACTGGCCATTACAGGATTGCCGATACGCTTGGCAAAAATCCATCTGGCCATTAAATAGAGAGAAAGCTCATCTTTAGCCACTTTAACTGGAAGAGAATCTGCGCGTACGCCATTTTGGTGATCACCAGACCACGCTCAGTAACCCCAACTGCATCCAGGAGTCAGCGGCGGTCAGATATTTGATCGTCGTTTGATCGGATGATTTGCTGCCGAAATATGAGCGGACGAAACGAAGCGGAAAGTATCCTCCACTCGCACAGACAGTCCTAATAACAGTCAATGCAAATCCTAAATTAAGAGGTAGGCGGATCGCGATAGCGGACGCAATGAAAGGTCAGCCCGTAAAGTGACATAATCTGTTGCTTGTTTTATCGCCGCTGGTGGCGCTAACTGACAGCGCTAACTTGGCACGTTGCCAACTGTGCACGCTCCGATACATGGAAATTGTGTGTAGCTCCTCCCCTTGCTTGTTTCCACCAGCTATATGAATATCGTCTGTTGAGGGTATTTCAAAGCGATGTCAGCGTTGAATTATAGGTGAGGTTGAAACCCTTTCGAAGGTGGGTTTTCCACCAGCCTTGTCACATTGCGGAGTTACAGTTGTAGTCTGCCAAATGACCGATTTATACGGGCCCATGACACCGTAATAACAGGCTTTTGGTACGAACGCTACCACTGGAACAAAGTACTTGATTGAGAATTCTGTTAGGGTACCCAGCAGTTGAACGCGGACGCTGAACAGTGTGTTTAGATAACTGCATTCTCCGTCTCTGCGAGCAAGTTTTCCATCCCGTGTCTAATACACCGACAACGACGTGCCCTCATAATGCAATATCACGGGGTGTTGCGTCATAATAAACTTACGCTGCCAACGCCATTACAACATTGCATTAGGAAGCGTCCTTTAAGCTAACTGACATCGCCAACCCCCTGAGAAACCTTTGCTTAATGTCATTTCCTCTCTCTTCCAGACTGCGTAATTTACGTATACAGTAGTGTACAAAATTTGCAGCACTCCAGCACCTTTTGTTCTGAAAAAATTCTTATTATACATTTAAGTACTTAAAAAAATCTCGGATTTCTCGAGAGAGTACACGAGAATGAAAGCCAAAAACCGTTTAAATTTTTAAATCGAACAGCTAGAACCGAAGTTATGAAGGAGGTAACGTTCTATGCTCACGCCCGCCACTTGCTCTACCGAACGATTTAGCGTCTTTTAGCAAGTGACGTCATTTCCGTGTCGCATTTTCGTTACCAGTTACTTTTACTTCGGTCCGAAAATTTAGCAGGTGTCACCAAAGATATTTTCACATAAAGAATGGCGCCCTTGTGGTATCTCTTTCATCTTTGGAAACAAGTAGAAGTAGCAGGCAGTAAGTTAAAAGATGCTGTTGCTATATTTTCTCCTAGTCACCTCTATCAGACATTTTACTGCATCCCAATGTATTACTCAATCTAATTGACCTCTGAATGCGTTGTAGGTGTATAGTAGTAGTATAAATGGTTAAGGCATGCGGCCCTCGTGGTAGTACAGTTGGTAGGATCGCCATCCTTCCAACACCGGGTGGAAAAGACCTGTTTGAGTCCCGTCGATGATGGGAGGAATTTATGGGTTTTTTTTTTCACAACGTGGCTGAGTTAGTCAGTCTCAGGCAAGGATAGCCTGGTTTTTTCTCCAGAAACCCTACTACTAAGGTAAGCGCGCTCAGTCGGTTTCTGTAGGTACGTAATATTTGAAGTTGAACATATCTAAACAAAACCTGGGCATATTTGGCCGATCCCAAACGAATTAAATTACAAAAGAAAACGAAAAATTCCGGTACGGGATTAATGTTACATTCGAAGCCGAGACTCGGAGGGCGGAAATCCATTTACGGAAACTCATAACCCCACTAATAAATAACTCCTAACGAAATATCGGCAAATTTTCGCTGTCATTAGTAAGTCAGAAAATCCATTAAGCTGTCTTCTGTTCTTCTACTTTTAAAATATCACGCGCTGTTAATGACTGTGTCTTACGGAACCTGCTGGTCAGCGGCGCAACGTTACGTTAATGTTAGATGGTGGTGGTTGGGGGGGGGGGGCGACCAATATAATGAGATTTAAATTACATTATTTCTGGAAGCTGCAACATTAGCCCCTGTTTGTTGAGCGAGAAGTAAAAAGTCTTTACATCGCATATTAACACAATTTTGCGCAGTGCCACCAAATCTTGCTCTCTCTCTCTCTCTCTCTCTCTCTCTCTCTCTCTGTAAGTTGCGTTTTGCATATATACATCTCTGCAGTCAAATTAAGCGAATACCAAGTTTCCCCTTGAAGTTTAAGTTTTTTTTTTTTTTTTTTGAAATCCAAGTAATGTACTTTTTATTTCTTCCCTCTTGATTTTTTTTATCCAACTTTTTTTCTGGTCCATCTTGGCGACATTTTTTTTTGGAAGTAGTCATTAGAATTTAACTAGTAAATAGAAATGGCTGCCGTTTTTCAAGTATGGAATTATGGGTGTTTTATCCGACTATTATTGAAATTCAAGCTTCGAACAATCCTCGTTTTTTTTTTATTTATTATTTTCTACATAATCAATTGGCATTTTCTAAAGCAGAAAAGTTAAAATGGCGTCCTCGTAGTGTCTCTCTCATATTTAGAAATAACTAGAAGTAGCTGGTAGTAAGTTAAGCTGCTATTGAAATGTCTTCACCCAGTCACCTCCTACTGCAAATGTACAATTATCCTTACGTCTTTTTCATTTTACACTATCCTGGGTGTAGTCCCACACAATTGGTACTTTAATCTGGGATTACTGCTGCCCATATACAGTACCTTGCTTTTGTCAATGTTAAACTTCAACTGCCATTTCTCAGCCCGGCTTCCTAATTTCTTTAGATAATGATGCAGTATCTCAACCTGATTACTATCATTTACCACCCTTCCAACCTTTGTATCATCTGCAAACTTAGACATTAAGGCCTCATGGGAAGCACAGTTGGTAGAATCGCCGTCCTCCAAACACCGGATGGAAGAGACCCGAGTTCAAGTCCCATCGATGATGGGAGGAACTTTTATGGGCCTTTTCACAACGTGGCCGAGTTAATCGGTCTCAGCTGAGGGTAGTATGGTTATTTCTACCTGAAACTTGGGGTTTTCATCCAGGAAACAGAAAATCGACCACAGAACATGCAAGAAACAACAATAGGTCCAGCACTGAACTCTGGGGACTCCACTGATAACATTAGTCCACGAAGAGCAGTGTCCACTGATAACCATTCTCTGTCTTCTTCCACTCAACCATCCCTTTATCCATAGCAGGAACTTGTCCTCAATGCCACACTGCTCCAATTTGTACAGCAGTCTTTTATGTGCAACAGCATCAAAAGCCTTCCTGAAATCCAAGTATATGATATCAAAATTGTTTGCATCGAATCCCTGGTCACTACATCATAGTATCCAATCAGAGTCGTCAGACAAGACTGCCCCTTAACAAATCCATGCTGTGACAGCAATCTAAACACAGTTCAATGGTCTTGCATTACTTCTTTAACCAGTGACTCCACTGTTGATCTCCCTCCACCTTTTAATCTCCCTTTGTGAATTGGGGAGCGACTTACGCATTTCCAATTAACAAGGACCAGCCATTGGATCCAAAGACGCTGTCATAACTATAGTTAAGAGTTCACTCAATTTAAAGTTCTTACTTTTCTCCTCATTCTTAGCCAAATACTTATCGTAATCAGCCTTAGCTTGCCTAACGCCCTTAGTAACCTGATTCCAGACTAGTTCACCGATATGTCCTCTGTTTACCTAAGACAGAGGGTAAGGTTTATTCAGTACACTCTGAAGAGATGGGATGGACTCCATTGGATTAGTAGGATTAAAATTCTTCAGCCAGTTATGGGATTAAATTCGAACGGTGTATGCAGGCAGAAGACAAGTGAAAAGTTTGAATTTGGTTAAGAAAGAGAATTAATCTAGTATAACATCTCTGTCTTTCTCTTTCTCCTCCTCTCTTCCCTCTACCATCTTGTGTGTGTCGATGAACACTACAATTTCCGCCGTATTAACCTCTGCAAGACGGCAGTGTGACCCGCTAGACAGATAGGGTGCATTACGGCCATTCGCACATAATTAAGTAACTCAGATCCTTCCGCTTGGTTAGACAGCTAAGAAAAGGTCAAGGAATGTAAATAATCGGTGTATATCCTTGAAGACAGCAGCAGCAGGGGCAGGCTGGGAGATATCTAAGGCGATTTGTTGTGGACCCAGTGAATTATTCATTGGCTGGCAGAAACACGGGTCAACGGGGTTTTCTCTTACAAGGTATTATGGAAGGATAGAAAGAAAAGGGCATCGTGATTAGGAAGGATCTCTCTCTCTCCACCATCGGTTTTTATACCACAGGGATTTATCAATTCAACACTTAGGAATGAGGAGGCGCAAGTCAGCCTTTGAAAATTCTTAATCATTGCGGAAGTTTCTTCTGCTCACCCCTGGGATCTGAAGACTATCTGTGTTTCATTTCTTTCTCACAGCTGAGATTAATCAATTCATTTCTGGATCAAGCATAGAAAACAATCCTCCAGGCATAGTGAATTCGTTACTGCAACCTTTCACGGCCTTTATTTGGTGCAATATGGGCTAAGTCATTGATGTCCCTAAATCCAACAACAACAGCCTACAATACTTTTAAAAAGTACCATAAGGATTAAAAATTACAGGAGTTACAACTTGGCCAATGACCACGTCTCTACCTTTGAATCATCAGGTTTAGGCAATTTCAACTTGCTGGGTGTCGAAAATGCAGGTTGATATTTTTTTAATTTTCTGTGGGTGTGATTATGTGGCCATCTGAAACTTCAAATTTCCTTGTGTTGATCAACAGTTAATGTTGAAGGTTGATTATCAAGCTAATCTTTGCGATACCCACTGGAGTTATTGAAGTTTCAAGTGGGGGCCTGTTTTAAACGTGTCATCGATTGTCTGTTGCTGAATTAAAAAAATAGGAATTTCCCGGAGTGGTACTTTCGCACGATTGAGTTGAGACCTTACTAAATTTTCAAATCTTTTACAACGAATTCCAGCATCTACATAAATGCCACTAGACAGACACACCAACATACAAATACAATAATTAGCGAAGGAATCGCTAGTATAATTTGATTGAGTTACCATAGTCACACCCATCAGTAAATTAATCCCACCAGATTTTTGAAACTTCCTATTTCCTCGTGTTGAACAACAGTTAATGGGTCCCTTTACCCTACATTAAAGTTGATTATCAGGCTAATCTTTGCAACACCCACTGGAGTTATTGAAGACTCAAATGGGGACTGTTTTAAACGTGCCACCGATTGTCTGTTGCGGGATAAAATTTGGAATATCCGGGACTTACGACCATTGAGTTGAGACATCACTAAATCTCCTAGTTTTTTTAAGACGAATTCCAGCATCACTGGACAGATCAACATACAAAGACAGTGATTAGCAAAGAATCTCTAGTATAATTTGATTTATTTCACCACAGTCACACCCATCAGTAAATTGATCCCACCAGGTTTATAGCTCCCATAAATTATACTCCAGTAATCATAGCAGTACTAGAACAGAAGATGAATCCTTTTGTAAAAGCGTCTGTCCATTTAATTAAGAGTCTGAATGGAGAACTTATACCTAAGGGGTAATCTACGCCATATATTTTAATCTCCAGCGACAACACGTTCATTTTGAAATGGCCGGTGAGTTATTTTCTCCTTTTATAGGAAAGATTAAAGAAAAAAAGTATTAATTCAGAAGTTCCTTTAGAAATCTTGGTGATTGTAGTCCGGGCAACAAATAGCGAAGATCAGAGTGGTTTCATAAATGCCAGTAGAGATAAATGCTTATATAAATCCAGTCCATCTAAGACTAGACCATTTGTTAACACTCTTAATCCCTCGAGACTCCTTCAATGGTTACTAAAATTCCGAGCATGTAAGAGAGGGTATTTAAAATCTAAATCCCCCAGAAACACCTTTAGCACTTGAGTCGTTGGAGAACCTTTAATTAAAGTACAAAATAGGCAGTCACTCTTCTACGGCGCAAATCCCCATTTACACTTCTGAGGTCACGCCAAATTTAGCGGCATAGTCGAACGATCCTAAAGACACCAACAAACCATTCGAACCAACCAACCACCCTCCAAAAGCATTCTACCCTTTAAGGAAAAGGGCTTACAGAGCAGAAAAATCCATACGCTACAATCTTTTGGAGAAGGTTAGAGCGAAAAATAAATTAGTGCCGTGCGCGTTCCTCCATCGCCGGTGCGTTCCAAGATCTCCCGCCCGTTGGAAGTGGCGAGTTTGCTTTCATTAATGTCCTAACGAAGTCGTAAAATTAATCATATTTTGCAGAACGCGGATAATCCCCAACGACTATACATCTTATCAGGTTTTCTCATTAATGGGAGAGTTCTTGATCGTAAGCAACACGAAGACCCCTTGTCGTATTAAAGAGTAATCTACGCCGTCTTTCATCCCGCTATGGTATTTACGTGTCTTGCATTTTCAATTACAGATTTGCCCTTTGTAGGACATTGAAAAAACAGAGAGAAATATCTTTGGGAAATAACCGTTATCAAGCGACCAAAAAATCATTTTATGGTACTCTTATCATTTCTAAACCTCAATTCCAAATATCTCTTTAAATGCGACCATTTTGGGAGTGCAAAGTGGATGGAGGAAGAAAGATATAAAACAATTTTTTTTTTTTTTTCTTTTTAATCTGGTCCTAATGATTCCGACAAAACATTTTTCTATTCCTTTTAAAGTGTGCATTAATTTTTCATTACGAGTTCTGGGTTCCAAAAGTAATTGGATCATTTCGCTTAATGATCAAGGACTACCATCATTGACTCAATGGAGAATTTTGTAAATGAAAGTATTGTTCGAATAAGCAGTCCATAATCTTATCTCTTTCGTTTTTATGTCCTCTGATCTTTAATGGATGTTGAATATTCTGTTTAATAACGAACGCGACTTTTACAGTGATGACCTGTGGACAGCAAAAAATGGAGAAATAGAATTTTTAGTTTAGACATAAATTAATGAAGTGGTTATTTAATATTTTCTAATAGATTCTGGGGTGGAGGTGTCTATAACTGTCCAATTAAACATAATTAACAGCGTTTGTTTTCAAAATTGTACAAAATTCTAAATATTGGAGAAAGAAGCACGTTTTTTTTTTCTGATTAATCTCGAATCAAAAACACTGATCAAAAAACAAGCCACTTGCCAAAGCGGTTGAGTTAAGATTAATATTTTTAATGTAAGCAAATTAATTTTCAAACTGTGGTGTCTTTGTTAATTGGGAATGTAACGTTTTAATCTTGGGGCCACTTCATTTCAAGTAAATTGATTGATATTGGAACGCCGTGTCAGAATTTACGATAAAGATGTTATCTTAAATAACATCTTCACAGTTTGGAAAAGTCGGCCATTTTGGTTGGTGTGCTTTATAACTTTGTATACCAAGGCGCCACCTAACGAAAACATGTGGAGAATGAAAAAAATATATTTAATCAACATTTTTAAAAACCAAAGCCAAATTTTTTCCCTGTTTCGTTGGATCAAGAACGCGTATCCACTCAATGGGTTGAAAACGATCTAAGATACTGGGAATAGAAAATATGATTGGAGTAATTAGGATTTTACTTCTTGAGGGTATAGGGCTAGGGGTTTTGAAAATCCAAACAACAGCAACATACTTTAGGGGGAGGGGAGAGTGATCTGATCATCTTATGAAATTCAACTTTGGAGCAGCCTGATAAGTGGAATAAATTGGCTCTCAAGTAGTTAAGGTAAAGTCTTAACAAAGTTCAAGGAGAAAGTTCCTACTCACTTCACAAGGATGATGCTCCTTTGGTGCATAGGAGCAGATGATGTCGTTGGTGTAAGGTTTTAGGAGCATCAGTGACTGGAAACTGCGTGTGCTCTGAGGTCGATTTTCTGTTACTGGATGAAAAACCATGCTGCCCTCGCCTGAAACCGACTAACTCGGCCATGTTGTGAAAAAGGACCATAAAAATTCCTCGTATCATCGACGGGATTCGAACTCAGGTCTTTTCCACCCGGTGTGGGTAAGACGGCGATTCTACCAACTGTGCTACACACGAAGGCCATTGGAGCAAAATGACGTCTTGCCCTCAATAGAATTGTACAGAACTGGTTCCAGGGCGAATTCAGCCTACTGCTTGTGGGATGAGGTAGAGCGAGCCCTTTGGAGTAGCGATCTGCAACCATCCAATTTGCAATAACTGTGGAATGCAATCAAGCAAATCTGAACCGGCGTCACTGTGTGGCGTTTTTGACACATCATTGAACCTGTGCTACGATTAAATCCAAGCTTTCTAAAGGCTAACGGGGACAATCACTCCTACTAAGCTGTATGCACCCAATAAAGTGTCCAGTTAGTGTAAATATGGCCGTTTTTGTTGCATGCGGTTGATTTTATAATTTTTTATAAGTTAAAATGTCTCTCGTTTTAACAAAATTAAAATTTAACTTAATATATGTTTAAATTATTGTAGTATTTGATTAGTTCAATTCTCGCAGCGCCATCTATGCATAGCTAGGCCTGTTCGAAATTTCATATTAAAAATGTCATAGTTAACGCAGATTAAACTTAATCAGGATTAATCTCTTAATCCGACTTATTTATTTATAGGTGTCAATAAATAAGTAACGCTTTTAGAATTCCAAATCTAGTGAAAAATCGTTTTCTTAAAGCTTTCTTAATGTATAAAGAAGAAGAAAAGAAAAAAAAAAAACTTTGACACTTTCTTAGCACATTTTTTCCGGCAACATATCAAACTGAGATCTGTATAAATTAGCTATCTCTGTTTGCAGCCATTTTTCACCACCTCCATTTTGTTTTTTTTTTTCTTTCTTTCTTTGACGTAGTAAGCTTCAACGAATATATGCAAACGCCAGCAAAACCCACTCTTATTTTTTCGTACAGGGGGGCTGAAGAAAGGGGACATAAAGGGAAGTAACGATTGCCGGCTTTTTAGTTTAATCATCTCCATTCAATGCTCGCTGTAAATAATGTTTTTCGATAAAATTGCATTGTGCTTTGATAGCGCCAGAAATGGCCCGACTTTTCGGCCACATTTCCATAGCTAGGCCTAACGTCATACGCGTTCAGCTGTTGCTCTGTTCCTCGCCCGTTTCGACAACACATTACCGATTCGTCTGCTACAGTGCTGAACTCGTCATTATGGAGATTAGGAAGACGTACGAATTTTGTAGTTGGGGAAAGAGAGAGGGGGAAGATCTGAAGTCTGAAACGCTGTCCATCTACATAACGTACACAAACTCATCCTTTTTCCATGCAGGCGGCAACTTTGTAAAATCAGACGCCGTACGGCCACACAAATGACAGTTCTCCCACTCCCCCCCCCCCATCCTAGAAAACGCCCGTATTTCATGCATCTTGTGCGTCCGTAATAAATATCCCGTTGACAAGCTCGTGAGTTTTTCGATCGTTACTCATTATTATCTTGACAACGGCGTTCGTTTTGCGAACGCAGAGGCGAAAGCGCGTTCGCATAACGCATCAGTTTTTCGTCTCTATCTACAAACCCAACCCCAGACTATGGCGGGTGATGATAAGTCGAGTTACCGCGTGCACGCACCAACACCAGAAAATGTTCTGCATAAACAGCATGGAGTAAGTTGGAAAGTTAAACTTTTTCATATTCGAATCCGGCCAAGCGCGAGACCATTAATAACACGCGCTCACATGTTTCTTCTGCCGTTCAGCGGGCCTTGGATGATCCAATCCGAGAATGTAAACCAATATTTCCAACGTCTTTCCCCCCCCCCACACCCCTTTCTTCAAATCGCTTGTAATTTATGAATAAACTCCGGTCTTCCAGTCAAAAGATGCTACCCTGGAATAATTGCACGATCATCAATGACAATTATGATTCCAATTCGTCTTGTCAGACGACTGGCGCGGCGTTTATTTACATCAAATGGAAGAATTTTTCAGCGATGTTTTTCTTAAAAGTATAATTAAGTTTTCACCTCTATTCAATGACTATTGCACACTCCGGGATGAAATACGCAATGCTTTTCAATCATTCATGCTCTTTTTTTTTTTTTTTTTTTTTAATCATTGTGAACAGGCAACGTAGTATAGGATTGTTTTCATTTCTGCCAATCTAATCTATTACACAGACCACTAAAGGCATTTTTAATTTTATATGATCGCTTTGTTTACTCCTTATAGTGCCGATTGTGATCCGAGCATCTGAATCAAATCCATTATGAACTTTTTTTAAGGAGCGGATGAATTGTAAAAGGAAAAGAAATATGATTATATAACTAGTTTCGCACAGTTTATATTATTTTAAAAATTATATATCCAGTTCAGCGTCTATTTTACTTTATTTATTTATTTTTATCTCCCCCCCCCATTTTTTTTTTTTTTGCAATGTATTTTGCAACAAATCCTCTGTTCATGCTGTTGATGCTAAGAATGTCATAAGTTTGGATCTGGATAGACAACGGTAGCAATTAATAGGAGGGCTGCTTGTAAAGTAAGGTAACTTGTTTTTGTGAAAAGATGTTTAATTATAGAACAATGAAGATGGATAAGCACCTTCCATCTTTATTTGAACTGATTGCACCAAAAACAATATTCTTCAACTCCACAAAAGGCTAGAGGGGTTTAACTGGGATCAGTTCTTCATTTGTTTCAAGTAGGGCAGCAATTTTGGTTTGGCTATCGAATTATAAAGGTGTGTAAGAAACAAGAAAAGTTGTAATATGAGTTTTTAAATGCGAAGTTTCACTCTTGGGATGCCATAGTTTCACCACAAATATCTTACGTTACTTTACGAACAGCCCTCACATATACTGGTACTGTTTTTCACCTGAGTTTTTTTTCATGAAAATCTATTTACTGGGAGCGTCGTTATTACATGCGGATGGATGAACAAAAAATTATAATTGTCCAATTTTCATTGGTCAGATTTAATGAAATTTCGGAAAGCTCTACAAATCTTTATAAAAGGCTGAAATATAAAATTTCATGAAAATCCATCCACTCAGATTTGAGTTAAATGCAGACGAAAAAAGGGAAAAAAAGAAAAGAAATAATAATTGCCATATTTCTATTGTTCTGATTTTAATGAAATCGTTTTAAATGGTGCAAGCATAAAATATCCTTAGAATCTGAATGCTAGGAGTCGAGTTTTTACATGCGGACAGACAGACGGATATGAAGACAATAGGCGCATTATGCCTATGTTTGATGCTAATAGAAATAATTCGTTGTGGAAGCTAATAATTTTCATTTGACTACTGTTGTATTATTATGCTTTAATCATAATGATTACCGTAGCGAACCCAAGAATAGTTAGACCACCTTACTATATTAATGACGTTTGTGGTGGCGAGTCCTTCATTAGTGTACAGAACTATGTTTCCATTGGTAAAGTCTGTGTTGTATTCTCAAAGCGTACACTTAATCACGTGATTCTAAATGGGATGTTAGAAGGCAGTGATTAGACCGATGTCTGATTGCTATCGTTCTCTGTAACCGTACCATGTAGGTCACTGGTAGGAGGGAAGGAGAGTTTGCAGGAGGAAAAGTGTAAAGAGGAAATTGCCATTCTGATTGGGAAGAAATACGGGAGAATGCTTTGAACCAAGGTGTCACGGCCATAGATCTTTTTCTGACTGATTGTAGCGTCCCTAATTAGAAGTCTGCGAACAGAGGGGCAAATTACGGAAACTAGACGCGAAATATATCACGGGACAGCTCTA
Organism: Mastigoproctus giganteus; assembly: GCF_048544385.1. Lineage (NCBI taxonomy): Eukaryota > Metazoa > Arthropoda > Arachnida > Uropygi > Thelyphonidae > Mastigoproctus > Mastigoproctus giganteus. Next base: position 185,959,491 of record NC_143584.1, on the reverse strand, counting down.
ACCGATCCTTCTCCTCTCACTCTACACATAAGGAGAAAATGCTAAATAAAGAAATAAACCGAAGACAAAACTGGAATATATACACTACAATTAACAAGTTAATATACGCAAGACTCGATATTTATTTCCTAAATTAATTGACTTTTTTCTTTTTCAGTGAAAAAGAAAAAAGTCAATTAATTTAGTAAACTGATAACAAAAAGAGACTTTTATGCATCTGCTGTATTGTTCATTCAGCGTATGGCAACAAACAATATTCCCTAGTCAGTTACAACTCACATAGCCTATGTGATATGTATGGGGGAAAAAATAATAATTGCAGGCTTTCTATTGGTCCGATTTTAGAAAAAACTTGGGATAATACAAAGCTTTCAAAACGGCTAAATATAATATTTCGTGAAAATCTGCCTACTGGGAGTCCAGTTATTACATGCGGATGGACGAACAGACAGACTAATGAGAGTAAGTTATATATACATATTATTTTTTATCGATTACTCTCATATTTCTCAAAATACAGACCTTTTTATCTAATTTGCTACCTCAAAGTTATTTTAAAGATTGGAATGAAACGAAATAACATGAGCAGATGACCTCATGTGATCATATCTTCCCTAATGTTCACTGTTTTAATACCATTAACGATTTTAACCTAATACTTCGCCATTAATGATCATCACACTTAATGAAAATGTCAGTTTAGGTAGTAATGCCACATCTAAAATTAATGGCAGGACCGGACCAAATAAGAAACACCCCGAAAATATTAGTGGACAATAATTTATATTTATAGCCGTAATAAATTCCGTAGCCACGATATAATTCCGTTCATTTACTTTACTGACAGCTCGTGCCTTTTCAGGCGCAACGTCAGGTGAGAATATTCACACACGTGCCTGCCACGTGAACGCTAATTTAAACGCGGGGGAAATGAAGATGTTTTAGAACAGAATTGACACCCGCATTACTTACCGTAGATCGTAGTCATTACGGATACAGTATTCGGAACTTAATTACGACGGATCGTTAAGCATTGGTTTTAAATAAATAAATAATTTATTTTAAAAGTTACACGTGGGTTTTGTTTACTCACTAATTAAAACTGATTTATTGGCAACTTCGTAATGAAAATAAGATGGAAGCGAGCGAAGGTTTGATTCGTTTGCCAAATATTTGTAAGTTTAATGTAATGGCGAAAATTAATAAAATGTATTTAGTCAGGTATACGTATTTATATATACACACTGATTTGTTCAATAGATAGTAATTATAATAATTTTTAAACTAATATTTTATATTTATTTTAAGCAAATATTTTCGTAGAATGGTGAAAATAGGAAATGAAAAATAAGTTCATGAAAAATACGAGACAGATACGTATCTGCACGTAGTTTTCTTGAAATTTGAAAATGACGTATGCCACGTCATTTTCAAATGACAAAAATTTCACGTAATTTGAAAATGACGTAATAATATCACAATTTGAAAATGACATAATAATATCACAATTGGAAAATGACGTAATAATATCACAATTGGAAAATGACATTTTTTATGTAATTTGAAAATGACGTAATAATATCACAATTGGAAAATGACATTTTTTATGTAATTTGAAAATGACGTAACAATATCACAATTTGAAAATGACATTTTTTATGTAATTTGAAAATGACGTAATAATATCACAATTTGAAAATGACATATTTTATGTAATTTGAAATGATGTAATAATTTCACCTAATTTCAAAATTTCACTTAAAATTTCATTTTAAAATAAATATAATTTATTTTAAACTGTCATTTATTTTAAAATATAATTTATTTTAAAATTACAAAATTTCATTTAAAAATAAATATAAAGACGTAATTTCGCTTAAGTAATTTGAAAATGACACATTCCACGAAAATTATTTCAAGTAATTTGAAAATGACAGAAATTAAGTAATTTGAAAATTACTTATTTCATGTAAATTAAAAATGATATATTTCACCTAATTTGAAAATGACACATTCCACGTCAATTATTTCAAATAATTTGAAAATGGCAAAAATTTATAATAAATATTATAAATAAATATTATAATAAATATTATAAATAAATATTATAATAAATATTATAAATAAATATTATAATAAATATTAATAATAAATATAAAAATTAGTAATAAATATTAAAACCAAAAATAAATATTAAAACCAAAAATAAATATTATAATAAATATAAAAATTATTAATAAATATTAAAATCAAAAATAAATATTAAAATTTTATAATAAATATTAATATCAAATAATAAATATTAATATTAAATAAATAATAATAATAATAAATTATAAAGAAATAAATTATAAAAAATAATAAATAAATTTTTAAATAAGAACTAAATTTATAAATTAACTTCAATTATAACGTTATACATTTTTAAATTGCTTATTTTGGTGCCAACGTTTTTAAGTTTTATTTATATTTGTTGAATATTACCGAAAATGTACATTATAAATAATATTTTTACAAGCAAGGCATTTAGCGTCTTACGTATTAAAAATAGAGAGGAGGGGGCCCTTCGGTGGCGTTTTCATAGTCTCAAAAATTCTAGCTAAGTTACTGCCTTGAGAGTAAGAATGAGGAACTGGTAGTGGATAATCGAGTACTTCTGGTTGTCAAGATTTGTCAGGAGAGGTAAATGCACAGCCGAACCTCATAAATCCGGCTTTCAAAAGTCCGAAATTATAAAAATTCCAGCATCTTTTGTATTTCTTCTAGAATATTCGACTGCATAAGGACAGAGGAGAAATAGACTGGCTTAATTTATGCATTTTCTTCCATTAAAAATTTTTACACCAATTTATTTCCTTTTTACTTATTTCCTAGATCCAGCATGCGTTATGCCTCGAGGATGAGGTTCAACTGTATTAACTAACATCAGCAAAACTAAGGATAGGATTTTAAGCCGATGGAAACGGGTTAGCGATATGTAAGAGGGGTGGGTGTTGGTGGAAGATGACAAAAGATCAGAACCTTGTGGAATAAGATGATAAAACAACAGCCTCTTGAGCACCGTGGACTTTCTGTGGATAGTTCATGGTTGTTGTAATCTTTTTCAATCGACAAAAGCCATGGCAGGTTTCAGATTTCCAAGGACCTCGGTACAAAATTACTGTTGGGTGAAAAGATGGAATAGAGGAGTCCTTTTTGCATGACTGGAGGGGGATCGCTTTGTTTGGGAGTTGGGACGCTTTTCACTGTGGGGGTTCTTGCTGTGTTAAAACCACACATCGGTCACGAAAAACGGCAAAGAAGTCCATTAAGCAAGATAGTGGCATTAAAGTTTAAAACATAAAATAAAACTTCAAACAAAATTGCTGACAAAATAAAAGGGTGGTCCTTTAATCTCTTCACAACAATATAAGTTGCATTTAAACGGACAAAGATATACGCTTTTCGCTTAAAATAAAGAACTCGAAGATGGCAGAAATCCAGGACATTTGCTGCCAGTTTGTAAGTCCTAATTAGTCCTAGCTAGAGCACCCACTTGATCTCCAAATGTATTTCCTCGAACAAATAAGCGTCGCGAGGGAATCAGCGTCCAAAAAGAAAAGAAAATGTTTAATCAGGCATGGTACCTTTCCTCTTCGACAAAGGCTTAACTCAATAGAATAATGGCGAAAAATAAAGCACTTCGAAAATATCTTTCTTCAAGGAAAATCCAACTAACGACAGGATCTCGTAATTACTCTCATTGTAGATATGAAGATTTTTCAGCAATTGATTAATGAACCAGTTTCTTCTGATTATGCACGTGCTCCAGCAATTACCCGGAACTAAATTAACGATCACAAAGAGATCCACCGTTGCCCTTATTTTCCCAGCACGGAGAACAATTAGCAGACATTGTTTATTCCAGGAGAAGGTGAGAGTATGTTTTAATCCTTCCTTCCTTCCGAGTGTGTGCGCGTGTGTACGCGCCTGCCAAGCGTCCTCTCTTGCACAGGTCCGTAAGCAACCGGCAGTAATTGTGAAATATAAAACACCGAACCCATTACGTGTTACTCCGACTTAATAAATAGTTCTAGTGGAAGGAAACTTAATGGGTATTACAGCGAGGATGCCAAGAGGCAAAGGGTTTAAATAAATATATTTTTCCAGTGGGAATTTTTAAAGACTCCACTCATGGAAACTTTAATGTAACGTAGAAGTTTTTTTCTTCAATGGATATATTTATAACAATCTTCCAACACTGGGTGTGATAATCATATACATTACGTCTTCCATAATGATTACAGATGGCTCCCAGTTTAGTGGTAGCTGGCTTTTAATAGTGTGCGGGATGAAAACACTCAGTTGCCATCGGTATTAAATTCAAACAGGGAGGCTACCATAGCAAACATCTTCGGGGGGGGCTACGAAAATGATAGCTACTCCAGCATAGCGTTTCGAGCATTCAAATTAATGCTATACCCCCATCTCCCTACTTGCCTTATATCGCATGGCACGAACTCTTGATCCTGTTACTGATACAGCGCTCCATTTCACGAAAATGGGTGTTCCTAATAAAGTGGCCACTCAGTATATATTGTTTGCATTCCGCTAACTTGTTGATATGAGATTAATCTCTTTAAGAAGTTGGTATTTCCTCATAAAAAGAGTCAGAACAGCCATTAAAATACATCCTCATCTGCCCAGTTGTCTTATACCGCATGGTACGAACAATATATACTGAATGGCCACTTTATTAGGAACACCTATTTTGATTTCATATAAAGCATTCCTAATAAAGTATATTAGTATATATTGTTGACATACCATTAATTTGTTGATAAGGGATAAATTATTGCAAAAAGAATGGAATTCATATCAAACCCAAGCAGTCTTGCAGTTTTTGAGAATGTCAATCTTAAAATACATCCCCCCTTCCATCTGCCTACCTGCCGTATACCGCATGGCACGAACTGAATCCTGTTACTTAGAGAGCGCTCGATTTCATGAAAATAGGTGTTCCTAATAAACTGGCCACTCAGTATATATATTATTTACATTCCGTTAACTTGTCGATATGGGATTAATCTCTTTAAGAAGTTGGTATTTCGTCATAAAAAGAGTCATAACAGCCATTAAAATACTTAAAATACACCCTTCATCTGCCCAGCCAAACAATATACACTGAGTGGCCACTTTATTAGGAACACTATTTTCATTTCACGAAAATTAGCGTTCCTAATAAAGTGGTCACTCAGTATATATTTTTTTACATACCGTTAACTCGTTGATAAGGGATTAATCTCTTTAAGAAGTTTGAGAGTCATAAAAAAGAGTCAGAACAGCCATTAATAATGCAGTGTTGTTTGAAAAACGAATATAGACTTAATTAATTTTATCGGTTCTTTAAATCGGTCTCTGTGGAAACATTTAAAAATATCTGATTACTTACACTGAAGCTTTTGAACACATTGGCTCTAATGTGCACTTATGTAACTTAATCAACAACAACAACAACCTCTAAAAAAAAAAAAAAAGGGTAGATGATATTTAAACTGAAACCTTCTCTCAATTTCACGTGCTCTATAGAAAAGCGATAGATCCAAGAAGAGATAGAGGTCCTGAACGGTAGCAATCTCTTCCCGTGGGGCTAATGATTATTTCTATTGAATTTAAATACGCGCTGTAGAGCCCATTTTGGGCTGTTGGTTTTCATTTGATATAATAGTGAAGAAAATTGAAGTTATCTTTATGTTGGAAAGTGTTATTAGTTCACAATGAATTTTATAGCCTTAACGTAATCGGACACAAAGGAACTGGAAGTGGGAAGAGAGCATTATCAAAGCGAATTTCACGCCTTGCCAGACAACGAGCCATTGGCGTGCTTATAGATTTCCCATTTAATTTTCTGCCAGAGCAGAGTTGCAGAGAACGCCCAGAAAAAGAATACAACGTAATAATCAAAAGAAATTACCACAGAATTTGTTTAAGGCAAACTAACTCGAAAATAATCGATAATATTTGCAACTGCTTTCTAGGTGCCAACATTAAGTTCGGATATAGAATTGCCAAGCGATAATTTATTAGTCGTTTGGCGCAGCGCTGGTAAATCCAAACGCGAAAGTCGTCTGCTATTTCGAAGCACTTCTATCCTAATGTGTATGTCGCCATCTGTCTTAAAACATCTATTCCCGGGATGTTTGCAGCATTCTAGTGCGAGTAACGTCTGGTATCCATCAGTACAGAAATTCTGCTGTTCCCTCATATATATATATATTTATATATATATCAACCAAAGGCTGGGAAGTAGGTGGAAAGTGGCCCTTAGCTGTCAGGATGAAGTACAGTGTCATTTCATGCTCGCTGCTTTAATTCAACGATGTCACAATGAATAGAATTTAATTTCTTCCTCGTTTTTAAAGCGCTTTACGCGCTATAAAGCATCAATAATGTGGTCGTATAAAAGATTTCTAACAATCACACGATCGGTAAATTAGATAAAAAAGAGGGCTTGCCAGTGGAAAGAGGAAATAAAAGATCATTTTTTAGCGTCATGATTGATAGAGAGTCTATAAAATACGATGCGATTATGAAGACATACACTACGTGACCAAAAGTATCCGGGTATGCCTCCAGGGGTACGTATCGAAGTCTCCGCGCATGCGTGTCAGCTCAGATATACCGATAACAATCTTTAGAGTCTGCCTGTGAAGTGGCAGTACTTTAGAAGCCAGGATGGGTCTTAATCGGAACAGTATGACAATCATCTGTAGCTGTAGCCTTGGGTACAATGGGAGGGCCGTTGCAGCATGATCACCAATATGAAATGCATTTGGAGTGGTGTATTCCAGACATTAATGGGCTCTGGAACAATGGCAGAAGGTGTTATGGAGTGACGATGTTTTGCTCCCGATTGGCAGGGTTCGGTGTGGAGATTTGCCATAGAGCGCTTCCTGCAGAGTGCATTTTTGATTATGAAGTTTGGTGGAAGCAGTTTGAAGGTATGGGGCTGTTTCAGTTGGCTTGGATTGATCCTTTGGTGGTACCGCTGAAAACCACAAAGTTCGAGGCCTATTTGGATGTTTTTAACAATTATGCGCTACTAACACTGTCAATACTATGGAAATGGGCCCTGTTCGTATCAGTACAACCATTCTCCACGCCATACAGAACTGGTTTGTGGACAATGGCATTGAAAAGTTGGACTGTCAGCTGAGAGCTCTTTCCCAACATCGGTGGGGTTAATTGGAGCAGCAGAGCAGGCTGTGGCCAAAACGGATTTCTTGTAAACTAGCTGTGGTAACTGCTTCTTCAGGAGAATTCCAGTCAACATCCTCAGGAAGTTGGTAGAAAGTTGAAAGGATGGTTGAGGCTGTCATACTAGACGAAGATGGCGCTACTGTTTATTAAATTTTTGAATTAAAAGCTCTTTAAATATTCTTTTGGTCATATAGTGTAACTTTACCAGGGATAACCGTGACTTCTGTTCTTTATTGGCAGCCCACAAATATTGTTAAACACCAAACTAGACTGACGTTAATTTTTAGCTTTCTGTTAGGCCTAAGCTATAATTCTCATACATCAGAAATATTAGCGGTGTCCCTCGAGGATCTTCCATGGGTCCGTTGCTACCAACATATCCACATCAGTAAATTGCTAAAGATTCCAAATTATACCACGAAATTAAAAGCCATTTAATGGTAAAATCGGACAATGTTTTCCAGGGGCATTCATGCACATGTGATCATATGAATCTTCAAAGGGGACTATAGTTAACCATCTTAGGCAGGGCATTTCCAATGAGTAATTCTTCGTTTTTCATCCCACAAAACATAAAAACCGTCTCTATGACCAACCTAATAATAATAATAAAAAAAAAAAAGAAAAAATCGCCTGTAGGGCGTTTGCTTGCAGATGTCTTTTGTTACCCAACGAATCTTCCTCCTAGTAGCCAACGCCGATTTTGCCCCTACTATAACAGTCATAAACAATAGTTGAGCTTCTTGGCAACGTGCCAACTGCCTTTCCAAAACCCCGAACCTTCGACTGGATTCGACAGTACGCCGATTCTAATAACTGTCAGAACCCCTTGCAGAAAGTGTGACTACACAGAGCATAAAGAAATGAATCGCCAAGCACTTCTGACAGCGGTGACGGGGAAGTTATGGCGCCCAGATATCAGGCAGACGACTCCGTTTACCGCGGAGCAAGGAAAATGAAGTTATAGCTTTTTCATGGATGCCGAGTTTCATCCCCGAGGAGAAGACTGTCTTCACCAACATATACACATACACACACAGAAAAAAAAAAAAAAAAAAGTCACGAGGGCTGCGTCTTGAATCACCAACGACTCGATTTCTCATAAAAATGATGTCTCCGGTAGAGGGAGTCCAACTAAAAAAAAAAAAAAAAATTCAACCCTATAAAAGTTTCACTTGAGCTGCTGCTTTCATATTTATAGAAGACCAAGAATTTTTCAAATTCAGCATTTTTATACGGTGGGTTTAGTTAAAGAAAGCAGAAACGTGAATATTCCTAATATTCTTTCTTTTTTTTTGATTTCCTGTTTGCTTCAAATAAAAGACTGGAATCTCGTTTTTTTTTTTTTATCTTATTTTCTCGTATTACGTACTTCCATTAGCAACCGATTGCGCGCGCTCTCATGGCAACGCGAATTTGCCAATTTCAGTCGCGAGCCAAACTTTTTTTATTATTATTATTATATATTTTTTTTAAAGATGGCGCGCGTGTAGCACTCATTTTATAGAAATTTCACTGATTTTGCTTTCTCGTGATAAACACAGCTAGACAACTGATGCATTTGTTTACATCTTGTTTCATATTTTAAATGCATCCGGAACTATTTTATTACACTTATATGCACATCCGCGAGAAAAGAAAGGAATTTTAGTGGAACGAATTGAAAGAAGACAAGATTATTTTTAATAACAAAAAAAAAAAAAAAGAAAAGAAAAGAAACTTCACAGCATTTTTGCCTTTTTGGTTTGCGTATTATATTTTTATCGGTATACTAAACAAGCGAGAAAACCCAAGAAAAATCCAACTGCAGTTTCCATGGTAACCACGAAACTAACGCTAAGCCTCGTTTAATTTTTTATCTGTGGTATTCTAACGATTGCAAGGGAGCCAAAAATGACCGAAACATTAATATTAGAAATACAAAAACATTCTCCTAAAACTAATTGTAGTCCCCTTTCCGCCCCCCCCCTCACTCCCAATACTGCTCTTGTGGTTAGAACAATTTAGCATTTCGATGAATGAAACTTTCAAGACGCCACGGCCCACTGAGGGAGTCAATTAATAAAGCTGTCATTATGAGTAATGATTGCTCTCACTAAACCTGGCCAGTAGCAGGTGAAATGCCAAAGTGTGAGATACCTCATTAACTCCACCGTAGTTCTAATATCCGTTAAGGTGAACAGAACCTTCTCCTTCTCTGTCCAATTTAAACCTTTTTCGGGAAAATTCTTTGATTACGTCACTAGAAACAAATGAACGCCATAGTTCTGGAATATAGACAAAAAATATCGTGTCATTCATGTTATTAATAGGGATGCGTAACAAGTATTAAAGTTTTCTTCTTTTCATAATAATACACATTGCGAATGCGCACGGTAGTCAATGCCCAGATGAGGTGTTAATGAGCTCAACTGAATTTACAATTCAGTCGGACACATTAATTTAGTGGGGGTTTTTTTTTCGCATGTTTTTATTCTAGTGGTATTTTTAAAAATGTCGGTATTATTTTAAGAGTTAAATGTCAATTGTTATTATATTTTACATTTTTGAATGTACGTTTTATTAATAAAAAAAATGTTAAAATCGAAATTGGACAGACATATTCAAAATCCTAGAATCAGCCAGGAATTAAGGCTGTTAATAAATAAAATTAAACGACGTTTGTCTCTCAATTCAGGGAAATTTCCCAGAATGGAAATTCAATTTTAAATATAAAACGTTTAAAAAATAAATTTCAATAATTAGTAGAGAGAACTGCGTACAATTCTCTTTGCGGATTGGTAAAACGAATTTAGATGTTTGTTGAATCCATCAAAAAAAATAACACTCCAGAAAGTTTGCGGTAACCATATGAAACATATGTGGCACCATAGGGCGCCGCGGCACACGCTCTTAACAAATACACAATTGGAATCTATAGGGCAGATCAATTCAGAATTAATAACAAACGATTAGATGTGAATTCAGTCAAATCCTTATTTCAGAAGTACTCAGTATGCTACCCTCGCAGGTAGCGTTGTGGATACAATCGCCATCCGCCAACACCAAGTGCCCTCGTGGGTAGCACAGTTGGTAAGATCGCCGTCCTTATAATATCCCGGGTTGAAAGGACCTGAGAACGAGTTCCGTTGACTACGTGAGGAATTTTTATGGGCTTTTTTTCACAAAGTGGCTGAGTCAGTCGGTCTCAGGCGAGGACAGCATGGCTTGTCTCCTCGGGTTTTTCGTCCAGCAAACAGAAAATCGACCTCAGAACACATCAATTTACAGACAATATACACAAAGCAATATGGCCTTAGTTGCTGATGCTCTCTGAAACCCTACTACTACAACAAGAGCAACCCACACCGCGTGGAAAAGGACTCAGTTCAAATTCCGTCAATGGCGCGAGGAATTTTAGCATTAGCATTAGTAGAGGCATATGATGCAAGAAAGCAAGCTTATTCAGCATCAGCCAAAAAAAAAAAAAAAAAAAAAAAAAAGACACACACCACTCCCATTTCACCACTCCGTTCGTTCGAAATACCTGTCCAGTTGAGCTTTAAATTTGTTTAGGCTATCAACTTCAACAACAAGTGATGGAAGTCGGTTCCACCAACCAACCACCCGTTGGCCAAAGGCAAATTTCCGCACATCTATCCGACATCCGTCCTTCCTCAATTTGAATTTATGCCCTCTCAGGTGATTTTTCTGAGCTAGAGGAAGAATCCCATCAGCACTGAGCATGCTCAAACCATTCAAAGCCTTATACACCTCTATCAGATCACCTCGCCGGTGCCTAGTCTCCAAACTCTGTAATTTGCAAAACTTAAGCCTTTCTTCATAAGAGCAACCCTTTGTTCCATTCACTAATCTTGTTGCCCTTCTCTGTACCTGTTCCAGCAGCTCTACATCCTTCTTGAAATGAGGCCTCCAGACCTGTATACAGTACTCAAGATGTGGCCTAACCATTGCCTTATACAAGGGAATAATCACCTCCTTATCCCTGCTAGAAAAATTCCTGTATATCATTGATAAGACACCATGAGCTACTCTTGCAGCCCGTCTGCACTGCTCAGAGAACTTCATATCTGCCTGCACAATAACCCCCAGGTCCTTTTCATTCTCCACCACTGTCAGTGTAGTACCGCAGAGTTGATACGTTGCTCTGGGGTTACTGTTTCCCATATGTAGTACTTTACATTTGTCAATGTTAAACTTCATTTGCCACCTCTCAGCCCATCTGTTCAACCTTTCCAGATCCTGTTGCAGCAGCATAGCGTCAGTAGTGTCCTTAACAACCCTGCCAACCTTTGTATCGTCTGCAAACTTGGACATTAAACTTGATATCCCATCATCAATATCATTCATAAACACCGAAAACAACAACGGACCCAACACTGAACCCTGAGGAACTCCACTAATTACATTAGTCCACGTTGAGCAGTGTCCATTGATTACCACTCTCTGTCTTCTGCCACTCAACCATCCCCTTATCCATTGCCACCTCTCAGCCCATCTGTTCAACCTTTCCAGATCCTGTTGCCGCAGCATAGCGTCAGTAGTGTCCTTAACAACCCTGCCAACCTTTGAATCGTCTGCAAACTTGGACATTAAACTTGATATCCCATCATCAAATTTTTATGAGCTTTTTTTTCAGAACGTGGTTGAGTTAGTCGATTTCAAATAAGGATTGCATTGTTTTTTCTACCTGAAACTCGGGTTTTTTATTCAAACAAGAAACCGACCGAAGAACGCTTGCAATTACCAACACAATATATTGACACCTAATAGCCTTAGTTGCCGTTGGTGCTTAACACATACCTGACTTAACCACAGCATGTTAATATCTTAATATGTTGTCCGATGTGTCTGTCCGATACCTCTCTATGCAGCAACAATTTGGTCCTCTGCTTCCACAACATGCTTCAACTAGTTCCTCAGCCTGGAATATTGGCTCCTGAAATAGCTCAACTGCCGGACTGGCAACCAGTACACTATTTCTAGGGCCCAACTCTACATAAATCTCGAAGTCACCCCATGGAAACAACAGATTGTGGCAGCAAACCTTCTTACACTTGCCAGAGTAATCACAGGACGACTCGACGCCCCTGACATCGCTGATCTATTAAAAACTTCCCGCAATGCCGGAAGAAATCAAATGGACCCAATTCAGAATCAGTTTCAACAACCTGAAAGGCTTGAGACGCATGTTCCCAGGATACACGTTAGGTTTGATCAACAATCTAGCCATCGACCTGGATAAATTTTGCGAGCAGCGTATGTACAGACGCTAGAAGCTAACAGACACATATACAAACTTACAGTTATGACAGACCACCAGAAGGAAAATTGCCACGACACTGCTCCCATGACACAATGAATGAAAAATAAAATAAAGTGAAGCCGTCACTGGTCCTCTCTCTCAGAATCTATACTCCAAACGCCTGGCTGTGAGCACTAAGACAGTCAAGATTGAAGAGATACCACGGACAACAACCGGTAATGGACTGCCTCAATCTTTTATATATTTGTACATATTTCTCATGGTTTTGTAATTTATAGCACTTTTGATAAACTAATATCCTTTAATTTGGGACATTCGGTATTGCACAACTTTCAAGTATGTAAAATGATAAACACTAAGTTCTGTACCTTTCGGGTTAAGCATACATGTGCTCCATGTAACCGCTGGACACATGTCCCTGTCTTAACCTCTGAATGTAAATATCACTCCCCTTCCTAGTTTACTGCTGTCCAGGGGGTGGCTCTTGAGCAGAGCAATAAACAGATCTAATAATAATAATAATAAATCTGTGGGAAAATTAGCAGCTACAAATACCTATTTGGTTTTTTCCAAATTTTCCGGTCAAAAGTTTTGGTTATGTTAGGAACCAAGACTGTATTATACACCGATGAGCCAAAACATTATGACCAGCGAGTCGTTATGTATATCGAAGGCTCTGCAAGTGAACTAAGGCGCGGGACGGGACACGGTATAAATAACACCTGATACTGAGCTTCATTAATCAGTGTTACTCTTGTTCTTCAGATGGGAAAGTCCGCTGACTTTAGCGAGTTTGACAAATGCCAAATTGTAATGGCCAGACAACTGGGTCAGAGCATATCCGAAACGGCACGGCTGGTGGGTGACTCACGGTCAGCCGTAGTTAGTGCCTACCGAAAGTGGTCCGAGGAGGGGGAACCCACAAACCGCCGGCGAGGTGTTGGACGACCACAGCTCATCGATGCTCGAGGTGAGCAAAGGCTCTCCCGGATGGTAAGTGGCAACAGAAGGGTGACTGTTGCGCAACTTGGTGGTAGTTGGAATGCTGGTGACGGGAGTAATGTGTCATAACACACACTACATCGAACCCTCCTGAAAATGGGACTGTGTGGCTGCAGGCTGCTCCAAGTGCCCATGCTAATCACTGCTCACCGGCGACAGCATCTACAATGGGCACGCGCGCCAGCATCGAAACTGGACCTTGAGTGATTGGAAGAAGGTCGTCTGGTCTGATGAATCACGTTTCCTGTTGCACCATGAGGACGGCCGGGTACGTGTGCGTCGTTTAACTGGGGAAGTGATGGCGCCTGGGATGAAAACAAACCGGTGGCGGCGGTATCATGCTTTGGGCAATGTTCTGTTGGGATACCCTGGGTCCAGCCATCCATGTGCCGGGCACTCTGATGTCTACTACCTAGCTAAACATCATTGCTGACCAGGTACACCCTTTCATGGCAACGGTCTTTCCCCCTGGCAGTGCCGTCTTTCAGAAGAATAATGCGCCCATGCCACACTGCCCTGATTGTTCGAGACCGGTTCGCGGAACACGAGGAAGACTTTCACGTATTGTCCTGACCTCCAAATTCCCCAGACATCAATCCCATCGAGCATCTGTGGTTTGTGTTGGAACAGCAACTCCGATCCGCGGCGTCTCAACCACGGACCTTACAGGAGTTAAAGGATCTGCTGGTTATGTGTTGGTACTAGGTACCACAAGATACATTTAGAAATCTTGTAGCGTCCATGCCTCGCTGGATATGAGCTGTTTTGGCTGCACGTGGAGTATCATATTAGATAGGTGGTTATAATGTTTTGGTTCATCGGTGTATAAGTGCATTGCTTTATAGTAGCGAAAATTGTAAACTCAACTAAGTCTACTTTATTTAAAATCAGTTACACCATCGGTCTTCGAAAGGCATGGAATTGAGCAAATAGCTATTTTAATCTGATATTCATTTTACTCTCAGAATTAAAGAACGCGTTTTTAAATCAATGACATTGAGACAGATGAAGGGAAAATTTGCAACAAACATACGAAGAATTAATTTATTAGTTGACTAATGGATGTTCGACAGCAGCTGTGCAATTATCCCCACTATTTGATACTTAAATGATCTTCTTTCATGCGATTTTGGTTGGAAAGAGAGTTACACCGCTGTGTGAGATGTAATCGAAGAACTTAACATCAAGCAGAGTGTATTCATTCCTAAGTGATTAAAACTTATTTAAATCACTTTCAGAATGAAGGAGTAACAGGCATTTAAAAAAAAAAAAATCGCTTCAGAAGTTGTTATAATGGAGGCGTTGTTAATCTTTAAATTGCGTGTGTTCTGAGGTAGATTTTCTGTTTGCTGGATGAAAAACTGTAGTTTCTGCCACAAAAACCGTGCCACCCTCGTCCGAGAACGACTAAAGCCACTTTGAAACAGACCAATAAAAATTCCTCACGTCATCGATGGTATTCAAAGTCGTCTTTTCTACTCTGTGTGGAGAAAAGGTGTGATTTCACATAAATTGCACATGTTCTACGATCGATAATCTGAAAAAGCTGAGTTTCCGGGAGAAAAAACTATGCTACCCTCGCTGAGACCGACTAACTCAGCCACGTTGTAAAAAAAAAGGCCCATAAAAATTCCTCTGGTGATCGACTGGGCTCGAATCAGATATTTTCCACCTTGTGAGGGAGGACCGCGATCCTACCAACTATGCTACCGACGAGGGCAGGTCTTATTGAACTATTCGTGAGGAGACCAAAATATTGGACCTTAATATAGAACACGAAACCAGCTGACTGTGGTTCTGATCTGATTCACAACTCTTGTGAGAATAACTACAGAGAGTCACATGACTATCACTTGTTATTATATTATTTTCCCTGATGGGAGAAATAAGGAGAGAAGCGCGATGGCCCACTGGTTACGATACTGGAGTAAAAGCCTGATGGACCCTGGTTCGAGTCCCGCCTTGGTGGAAGCGAACGTGGCTCCATCATGCCGGTATAATGGTAGCAATAAATTAGAATAATGAAAATAAATAAATAAATAAACATCGCGAAAGTTGTTCCAGCGAACCTACCTTCCCCAAGGTTGAAGTGGCGGCTAAGGTAGACAGTGGCGCCATCTTGTGCACTCCCAAGAACTAACACTACCAGTGGACGTAAGCCGAAGCTAAACAGGTCCACCTCCATAGAATAAAGTCACTCGCAGTCAGGCCTTAGACAGCGAGGTTAGAAAAGTCGGCAACAATCTCGTGAGGAAGATATTGCAACGAGTGGCGCTGAACCCCCTATGGCCCCTAGGGAAGGGCAAGACCATCCAGCAAAACCAACTGAAAGTGCTTCCTGTGCAGCTGCACTAGTGACCAACCAGAAAGGAAGAAACGCCAACTCATGATGTGGAGCATCGAAATGAATCGTTTATCATGCGACCATACTACGAAATAATAAAAATACAGACCAATATGACAATGTACAGGACTACGAAATAATAAAAATACAGACAAATACGACAATTTACAGGACTACGAAATAACAAAAATACAGACCAATATGACAATTTACAGGTCCAGACACTTAACCAAGTGAATGGAACAATTCCTGAATGTTGAAGTAACCGAACGGGGAATAGCAGACCAGAGAAGGACCATCGTCACGAAGAACCAGGAGCTATCATGTTTTCTGATAGCTCCTGCAATCGTGGAAAAAAATCAAGCAGGACGTGAGCGACCAACTAGAAGAAAAAAATAATAAAAGAATATGAACAACATGAAATATGGACAACTTCTTCCAGAGGTGGAAGAGCAAGAAGAAATGCAACCCAGAGCAGCTGAACTGGAAAGAGACAAGATCATGATATCCAGAATAGAAGACGAGTGGAAGGCATAGATCCCACAAAGACCCACGTGATACCGAAGCAGATGATACTCAACACATCCTGTGGAGAGCCACAGACAACCTCAATCGGCAAATAATACCACATTACCTTGACAACAACGGTGCAAAATTGGAGGCCATCCACACAGCCGTATGCTGTGCTTGGGAAAGAAGACGTCACCAGAAGGGAGGAGAATTAAGAACCAAGATAGACTAATTAACCCAGTAACAACTGGGTAATAGAAGTAAAAAATTGATTGGAAACGTGAAGAGCATCAGAGACAGCATCCACCAAAAAACAAACTATTGTTTTTAGGCCACCGGAATAATTAAATTCATCTGCCGTGCCGTGTCTTATGTCTGTTAAATTTAATAATTAAATACATCTGCCGTGTCTTATGTCTGTTAATTGGATGTGTTCTATGGTCGATTTGTCTGTTTTCAGGAAGAAAAACTTTGCTATCTACGCTTGAGACAGACTAACTCAGCCATGGAGTGAAAAAAGCCCATTAAAGTTCCTCGCGTCATCGACGGGATTCGAACACGGGCCTTTTCCACAACGTGTGGGGAGGACGGTGACGATACCACTGTGCTACCGCGCAGACTAGACAGCATCCACAGCAAACACGAGACCAAATATCAGAAAATAGGAGAATACTTAGTCACAGAGAAGCAGAACCTTCTCGCACTCAGGAAGAGACTACGCCGATACAAAGACAGCTCCCAGAGGAAACTAATCAACCGAATCTTCGATGAAAACAAAAGAGATCGAGGAGTTCAGAACTCCTCGATCGACTTCTGCTCGGGTGGTCCGACTTAACAACCCAGCCCCTAGATAGAACTAGAACGGAAGATAACCAAGGACGTACAAGAGATGAGAGAACGGGAGATTCGGGAGGGAGAAATAAAACAGTCAATTAGGAAGTCCCATAACTGGTGAACCGCAGGAATAGATAACGTCCACAACTACTGGTACAAGAAGCTCACTTGCACACATAAGCACCCAGCAGAGCATTTCACCCGAATTATAAGTCACCCAGAGATAATCGCAGAGTTTCTTACTCAAAGAATCACATATCTGAAGGCTAAAGACCAAGATACAAGAAAGCCGGCGAAATACAGGCCAATCACTTGTATCACAATAATGTACAAGATCCCAACCAGCTGCATAACCAAGAAGATATCAGACCACTTGGAGAGCCAAAACATCATGGCCGAACAGAAGAATGGATGCAAGCGGATGGGCAAAGGAGGCAAGGAGCAATTAACCATTAATGGCACACTTATAGAGCAAGCCAACAAGACGCGCCGAATATCAGAAGCCTGCTCCAAACAAAGCTGAACGGAGGGAACCCAGTTAACGCCATAAACACCTATGTAGTCCCAATGCTAACATACTCCCATGGGATCACAGATGGGACTAACACCGAGCTGGAGGATATGAGAAATACAAGGACAATTATGACTAAGAGCAGCCAACACCATCCCAAGTCAGCAGTGTAGAAATTGACAATAGCTCGGGAAGACGAAGGAAGGGACCTGAGAGACCTCATCGAGCAACAGAAAACAGCGATAGCGACTTTAAGAATTACTTCCAGAAAAACAAAGCAGCACTCTACCAGGCAATAAAGAAGACAGACATGTGGCATACTCCACTCAAACTAAGCAAGGAATCCCTTTCCGCACAGATGGAACAAACGAAGCTAGAAAGATGGGCAAAGAAGACACTCCAGGGTAGACACTATAATGACCTTCATCAAGACCGCATAGATAAAATGGCTTCGAATGCATGGCTCACGAGAGAAATGCTCTTCTCCCAGACGGAAGGATTCATGCTTGCCATCCAAGGCCAGGTAATCAACACCCGAAACTATAGAAAATACATCGCAAAGGAGTACGGAGTGTCAGATGACACATGCCGACGAAGCCACCTGGCCTCAGAAACGATTCAACATCACCGCAGGATACAAGGTGATCGCCTAGACGGAATACTCTCGTAGACCCCACTAGGTAGCCATGATAATAACATCAGAAGCTAGCGAGGAAATACCAGTTGATCAGAGAATGTACCGTATTACAAGTACGAACTCCAGGCCGTACTAAAACCCCTAACCACACACGTTGTACTGGGACTGCACCATATTAACGAATAAAATAATCCTGCACAGCAGATCGGATATAACCCTTGTCGACAAGAGGGAAAGGCTAACTATCTGATTGACATAGCAGTGCCCAACACTGGCAATCTGCAAAAAATACACGAGGAAAAGATCAGAAAGCACATAAACCGAAGACAGGAGATCAAAGAGATGTGGCATGTATAACAAGTTAAAACCATCCCGATAATCGTGTCACCCACCGGTATGGTACCAAAGACCCTATATAACAGTCTAGCAGCAATAGCTGTCCCAGAGAACACCTACAAGGAAAGTCGCAATCCTGAACAGTTGTAGGATAGTCAGAGTTCCCCGATCAACAGTAACAGCAGGCATAACAACCCCCGTGTGCATTTGGTAGCAGCACCCATCATGGTGGGGAAACCCTCATCAGGGAGAAATAATATAATAATAATAATAATAATTATAATTATTATTATTATTATTTAATTAACTATAATTATTGTTTTAATTATTTTTTATAGCATTATTATCTGAAACTGGAAAAATTGCATTTTTTTTTGTCAATTCATTTAACAATGCTGACACATATTTGTCTGAATATACGTTCGAAACTGTATAGTTATTGGAATAGTACGAATGCTATTTAAAACCTAATTATAACGGAACATGTACAATTTAAAATAAACAGCAGCGCAGAAACATTTTTATAACGAGGAAGAAGAGAAAGAGGAAATAATATTATTATATGTTATTTCCTCTTTCTGTTCTTCCTCGTTCCTTAAAATATAAAAGTTCTCGTGTCAGCGTAACGCAATTCGCCAATGCAGACAGCGCATAGTGCTTTCATGGTAGGTGGCGCTGCGCGTTAGTCGGCTGTCATTCTACCTGCCGGTTGTTCAACCTTGGCCTTGTAAACAGCAAATTGTAAATATGGAGTGGAATTTGTTATGGATTATGTGGTTGCTTTACAGTGCTGCAATAACAATATTCGGTGTACAAGTACTTTACTTGCCTAAACTAGTACCGTCATTTTTGGAAGTTACTTTCAAATACGGCAAACTGGTAGACACGTCAAAGAAATTGAAGCTGCTTCAAGCATTCGAAATCCCTAAAAGGTAAGCTTTACTGAATTATTTTAACACTCTTTTCAATATACGAATAGTTACACTTGTTATCAATACCTGTTTATCATTATTCATAGAGATTTCGCCGTTATGTGATAAGCCTAACGTTGGAACTATGTTTCAGCGCAGTAATATCATCTGGAGTACGCCCACTGCGCATGTATTGAACGAGATCTGCTCTCTCTCTGTGTGTGTACTCTCGTTACCATGGCTGTTTCACGTGCTATCCATGCCATTTTTAAGATTACGTTGCAGAAATAGAGGATGATTACGCTGAAATTAGGTTAAGTTTATTTTTGATTAAAAAAATTTTAGCCTTTTTTGTTACGGTCATGATTTGGTTATTTTTATATACACGAATAATCCACAAGTTTCAGCTTCGTGCTGCATTAAAACAAAACTGAACTTTCGTAATTAATAATGACAGGTGAGACTTATCAGGGAGTAATTGTACATGACACGGATTAAATATAAAATTAGCTTTTTTAGAATAAAGTGCAAGAAATGATAGTGTTATCTGAAACTTTCACTTCATAAACTAAATCCTGAAATATTTAAACCCAACTTGAGTTTAACTATTTAAACAGTACATCATTAAAACTTGACATACTGTTTAAATTACTTATGATGAGCTTTATTTTCGTAGCTGCACTTTTCGGTTGAGCTGTAGAGAGGAGATACATTCAATTTCCATTTATTAATAATGTAGACTTGAGGGCAGCGAATGCATTATCAAAATTTGCAGATGATACTAAAATTGGCCACGTAATAAAATTTATAGGTGCTAAAGTATCTTTTATGAAAGATTTGGTCGCTCTATGGTATTACGTGATTGAAAGATTAATTTTAAAGGTTAGTGGAGTACAGAGGAGGAAGTAGAAAGACCTTGAAGCAGTGTTAAATCGGATGGGAAAGGGGTGGAATATTTTATTTATTAATTTTTAATAGTTATTAAAAAGCGCCGTTATTAGTATTTATTATATAAAATTGATAATTATAATATATTTTAAATTCATTAATATAAATTTGGATCACAACTAAGTATAAACAATTTCTTGTGTTCCAAAATTGAATTCCTAACTTTTTCTATATTCAGTGGGTTCTGGATTCACCACTTCTTTGAAGTGATATATATAGGGAGAAAAAAACAGATATGCAAGCATAATAATTAATTTAATGTATTTTATTATTATTATTTTTTTTTGTATCATCTGTGGTAAACAGTTGTAGGCTGTGATTTTAATGTACATGCAGTTATTTTTTATACGGCAAAATAGCATCTGCATTGTGTATATTATGTTCGATCAAGTGTATGATCACAAAAAATGTTTTGAAAAATACGGAAAAATTCGCTGGGGAAATCCTACTCCTTCCACCTGAATTCCCTTGGTCTCATACGACATTCTAATCCAGACTTCTCCAAACGAGTGACGAAATCCTTATAAGGTTAAGGAAGAAAACGTGCATGAATAGAGTACTATACTTTTTGATGTTTTAGGTTCAGAAAATAAACAACAGTAAACTCATTCTTTTATGCATTTAGACCAGTATATATGTTGATGGGTCGGGTCCTGCAGCAGTTACGTCTTGATGTGAGTGCGCGCGCGAGGGATCTCTGATTTTGCATGGTGGGAATTTTCGTCTTGTGTGGTGTCTGAGACAGCATAATAATACACTGCTCGACAAAATTAACAAAACAAAATGTTTTTCATTTTTGAATATTTTTTTATGAACAGTGTCACCGAAGACAAAGATTTCATATAATATGCATCCTGGCATTGCAAATTCCGAGTATCTACTGGAAATCGATGTACACCTTACAGAGCCAGACATTATGCAAATTATTCATGCCAATAAAAACACTGTTTGCGACCACATGACTTCATTCCCGTTTTTTGGTTTGCTCAGTGGGACAGCCACATCTAGTAGTTAAGATGGCAAGTCATCGTCATTTAGATGAATCTTTGAGATAGTGGGCCGTTGGACCACTTGAAGCCGGGCAGTCTCAGCTGGCACGTTGGCTTAATATGTCATGCAGTGTCCTCTCGGCACTATGGAAGCAGTTTCAGG
The DNA here is from genome assembly GCF_048544385.1 of Mastigoproctus giganteus. Classification (NCBI taxonomy): domain Eukaryota; kingdom Metazoa; phylum Arthropoda; class Arachnida; order Uropygi; family Thelyphonidae; genus Mastigoproctus; species Mastigoproctus giganteus. The sequence goes on along the minus strand of NC_143584.1, from coordinate 185,937,801 downwards.
AGACAGGAATCATTACAAGAAGAGCTGGCCAAGGTCTCCCGAGGGCTACTTCAACTAGAACAGACCACTATCTGGCCCTAACAGCAAGAATGATTTATAGGATGCTCTGTCATCAACTGTCTCTTGAGTTGCTGTGGCTACAGGTGAAAATATTCCCAACCGGACTGTGTCAAGAAGGCTCAATTCAAATAGACTCTAGCAACGAAGGGTTTGTATCCCATTAACCCGAAACAATTGCAGAGCTTGTCAAAACTGGTGCCATGAACATGTGATTTTGGAGCCCTGACAAATGGGCTACAGTTCTGTTCTCTGATAGGTCCCATTTTAGTCTACAAACAAATTGAAGAAGTTATTTTATCTGGAGACGACGAGGATTGCGGTATCATTCCTTCAACATCAGAGAAAGGGACACGTACTTTGGAGGTGGTATAATGATCAACGGCCACCAGTCTTCATGTTTTTGATACGGTAACGAGAACAGATATTCGAACCCTATGTGCGCCCTTTAGGGGTGCGGTTGGCCCAGATTGTCTTTTCATGCACGACAACGCCACTGTACGTAGAACTGAAGTGGTGGAGGAATATATTGAAACTGAAGATATCCAACGGACTGCCATGGTCAGCACAATCACAAGACTTAAATCCGATCAAACATGACGCCCTTGGGCGTTGCATTGCATGCCGACAGTCAACTGCTTTGTCACTTAGTGAGCTAAGGTCTCCGCTGGTGGAAGAATGGGATTTGTTTCCACAGAATCTTATAGTCACCCTTATATCGACCATGGTTCACCGCTGTGAGGCCTCCTTAGCCGTTAGAGAGGATCATACGCCGTACTTGTCATATTACTATATTTTCGAGCATCTTGTATCGACTTCTGTAATGTGACCTCTTTGTTAATTTTTATACAACCTCTATAGATGTTTCTTATATCTGTCCAAAGTTTCTCGCTGTCTCCAAATGTCATTGTTATTCTATGGTACGCCATCATACCAAATTTTGTTTCGCTTCATCGCAAGCTGCACGAGTTACACCACGTTTTCTATTAATTATGTCAAGCTATTATCCTAGATACAGCCACAGAAGACGGAAATTCTCTAGGCTGTCTGGGATAGGCACACAGAGTAATAGAATAATATTATCCTATCAGCAAACTCAAGTAAAGGACATTCTTATCAAAACTAAAGAACTAAAATGGTCTTGGGCAGGACACATAGCTCGAAGATATGATGACAGATGGACTAAGAAAATAACAGAATGGTACCCAAGAGGAGCTAGAAGGAAATCTGGAAAACAACGGCGGAGATGGATAGATGAAATTCATGAGTTTGTGGGTAGTAAATGGATGGCCATTGCACCAACAGAAGGAACTGGAAAGTTGCTGGAGAGGCCTTCGTCCTGCAGTGGATTGAAAATGACTGATGATTACGAGCTGCCCATCTTGGTAGAGGAAAATGGTTGTTCGTACTGCTGTGGGCAGCGAATAGTAATTAAAAAAAAAAACCTATTATGTAAGGGTCGCCCGGAATTCAACTGCCCATGTGTACTGTGTCTGTAAATTACGTGTTCTCTAGTCGATTTGCTACTTTGCTGGACGAAAAATCCCGCTATCTACGCATGAGACCGATTAACTCAGCTACGGAGTGAAAAAAGCCCATAAACGTTCTTCGCGTCATCTGCGGGATTCGAACCCGGGCCTTTTCCACCCGGTGTGGGGAGGACGATGAAGATACTACTGTGCTAGTAGTAGAGAGAGGGGGAAAAAAAAAAGAAAAAAAAAACAGCGCTTAGGGGAATTGAAAAAAGTCACTTCATCGGGTCTAAGGTCAAAGTGATGGCTGAGACAGAGTGACGCCCTCTGGTTTCGCTCCCAATAACTACCACCCATCACTGGATATAAAAGCCAAAGCTAAACAGGTCCACCTCCATAGCTGGATGAAAATGAGAAGTAGAAATATTGAACTTGCTGCATCGAGTGTGGCACAGTATAATATCACTAGCGTTCAGGCCTTAGGCAGATGGATTGGTTCGAAAAGTAGGAGACAGTCTCCGCGGACGACAGCGTAGCAAGAGGCGCTGTCTCCCTTATGATTGTTCTTGTTGTCGGTTTTGCTGCGCAATCCAGCTAAAGGCTGTTATGCACCACTCCCGTATGACTATCACAAGTGAAAGATAGAACCACCCAGCCTAACCGATTCCTCGACTAACAGTAATAAATAAATAAATAAATTTTCTGTTTATACTCCGGGACGACCAAACGGTCAGAGGAGTTCAAAAGATAGACAGAATACAAGAAACAGTACCGTATTTAGCAGTCAAGGGCCTGAATCCCGGTCACTCAAGGCACGTGTAATAATAATAGTAACTGGACACAGCCAACCACCACATGCACTTGGTACCAGTACCCGTCAGGTGGCAGAAAAAAATCTCCATAAAAAGGAGAAAAAGTTTTATAAAACTAATAAATGGTAAGGTGGTAGCAGTAGTTGATCAGTATGGGCAATGTAAGATTGAAATTATACCCGACTATTCAAATCCAAGAATTTATTATATTATATAGTAAATGAAATATTTTTATACATTAGTGATTAATTATGCTCAAGTGAGTTTATGTTAATCTATTTGTTTTCGCCAATTCTTATCGAAGACGAAAACGCTGGCGTTTGTTTGCGAATTAAAAAAAAAATAATAAAATAAATATGAAAAGAAAGAAAGAAAAAAAAAATCCCATTCTGTGCTGTTTCCTTTCTTATAATGAGGGCTTTGCAAGGCGTCTAGATTTAGATCCCCCTTCCCCTAATTGCATAGGCGTTTCGTCTGTGTAGTATCCGCAGTTCAGAGTCCAAAACTGAGATGTGTAATTTGGTGGAATGTTTGCTTTTTCGCTTAAGGCCGTTTAACGTGTTTGCTCAGATGGCTGTGGATTTGGAAAGCAGATCTCTCTCTCGAGATAACTTCAAAACAAACTCTTTTGTTTGCTCATCCACTTGGTAAGTGTAATGGGAAGACAAAAAGAAAAGAATCTCAATATTGTAAGGAGAATTTTTCAGACAGCCATTGAAGAATTGATGTTATTACTCCTGTATCGTCAGTTTCTCTGGATTACGTATAGACCACAGTTGATAATCAAACCCGATGGAGTTCTGCCTTTAGCAAAGTAACTGGAACCTGGAAATAATGTTTAAAACAGGGCACGTCCTCCGTGACAGTATGGTGTAGTGGTTCCCGATCTATTCACCACTAAGTGTTCCTTTTATTATTATATTCATTCTCCACGGATCTCCATGTTTTTTTAAAGATTCCTTGTATCCATCAATCTGTTTTTAATTAACCAATGATTAATTCGCATTCTCATTTTTCAATATCAAATATATACATAAAATAAAAAATTTAAAACTAAAAATGAAGCCCCCATAGAATATAGTTTACGCAAATTTTTTTGAAGCGAAAAAAGTTGTTACACAACTAGCCACCAGATGGCCAAATTGTATAGTGCCTTCGCATTGCTTGTGTGTAAAATAAGGAAATGTTTATGCCACATTGTCTATCACCTTGATGTTTCCATAAGATAAATCAAGTTCCTCTTTACTATGAAAAGATCATAATGTCATTAATGTGTTCCTAGCCTCCACGTTCACTAAACCTAACCTTCCCCCCCCCCCCCGACATTTATAGAGATAATTCTGCTTGTTTGCATTCTCTGAAATCTCTCATTCAATGCTAAAGTTTATGCCATCTCTTTTGACATGTTTCAGACGAGTGGCAACATCAGATCCAGTGAATGGCTGCCCCTCCCAAAAGGACAAAAAAAAGGATAATTTTCTTTACATCAGAGCTGTCAGCAGTCATGTTCCATCTTCTTGCACTTATAGGTCAACATGCTGGATACGCTGAACATTTTAAGATATCAATCCAATGTACTCGATTTGATAAATAAGAACCACTTTGGATGTTTGGTGACGAAATATGAAAATTGCAACTCTTTTTTTTTTTTTTTTTTTTCATTTAACCAAGAGATGCACCTTGTTAAAACTAACCACCGTGATGTTAAGACATTGATTGCATCTTGTTATTAGGCGGGGGGGGGGGGGGAGATATCCTCAGTGCAGAACCTGACTAGCGGTTGTTTCATTGATATCCCTGTATATCCGGATGTGATACATCTTGGGTAAACTGCAGTCTGTGGGTGAACTTTTCAACAGCTACTAAACGACAATAAATTTTCACTGATTATTCGCCCTCCGCATTCAGACATTGTGTTACCATTTTGGATACATTTAGACATAAACAAAGGTGATAATTTTAATCGACTAAATGGACCTACCTTAATTTTAATGTTCGTTGCTGAGGTCCGCCGGTGCTTTCTCTTTTTGGAATTAATCTCCTTCGAAGTGTATACATTCGCAACATCGATGAACTCACTTGTAGAAGCACTCTCGGGAGCCATTTATTGATAAATCTTTGAGAGTGGTAGTTGTGGTCAGCGTATTCTCGATCTTCATTAATACTCCCGTGCCACTTGAAAATTGCAAACATTTGTCTCTGTAAACCTGTGACATATCTCTCAGTCTCTGTAGCACTCATGCCACGTCAAACACAACAGCTTGTAACAAAGCGTTGCTCATTGTTCAAAATTTTCATTGTGCAGCCCACACTAACAGCAGCTAACTTTGCAACAACAAGGTAACACGTCACAACTTGCAACTATATCAACGTATTCTTGAACATGCACTCTCCTGCCATCTACTGGCAGTTCGTGGAAACTGCCAAGGGAAGTTATTTCTTCCTCTTCTTTCTGCCTTTATTTTGGTCTTTATACCTGCAAATGTAGCATGTCTTGTCGGTTGCTCGCGGCCCACTGTGTTTAAGGTGTGCAAAGACTGGTGTCGAAGGTCAAACGATCTCCGCCGACAGAACTATAAAGAATTATGCAAGGTGGATGTCCGAAAGGTGCAGCGCATTGTACGGGCCCAACGGCAGATCACTGTGCGACAGTTCACATTGCTCTATGGGAATCCAAGAACAAAATTCAAAATGACAATGCGCTGCACACTCAGAGGTATGGGGGTTCCACAGCAGACGACCCAGGAGACACCCTCTCTTCATCGCTGATCATTGTCGACGACGATTACTGTGGTGTCAACAACGCTCTGGTTGGATACTGGAGGACTAGAAACGAGTGTGGTGGTCGAATGAATCCAAATACCAACACGCCGGCGGAAGCCTTTATGTGTGGTGCAAGCAACGAGAGTCCATGGTGCCTACTATCCAGGCAAGTGGCGGCGGTTGCTTAATATGGAGCATTTTTTGCTTTCAAGAACTAGGACCTCTGGTATGTATGGACCAACGTTTCACTTGTGTAATCTACCAGCAGTTCTTAGAAGACCATGTGCACCCTACCATGTTGCATTTTTTTCCGGACAGAAAAGGGATCTTTCAAGACGATAATGCGCCGTGTCATCGGGCCCGCACTGTGCACAAGTGGTTCGAGGAACGCAGTAAAGATATCACCCATCTTGATTGGCCTCCAAATTCGCCTGAACTCAATCTGATTGAACATCTGCGGGATGTTTTAGAACAGGAAATGAGGCGTATGGACAGGCAACAGTCTTCTGTTCCGACACTGTGGAAAGCCTTGCAGACAGCATGGCTGTAGATCCCTACGGACGCCTTCAGACATTTAGTCGAGTCGATGTCTAAGACGAACAGCGCCTGTTATTCATGCGAACGGTGGCCCAACAAGGTATTAGGTAAGTGGTCATAATTGAGTAATAACTCAGTGTGCGTGTGTGCGCGTTGTTATGCTATTAGGTTTTTAGGAGCATCGGCGACTACCCCAGTGTATATTGTCTTTAAATTGCGTGTGTTCTGATGTCGATTTTCTGTTTGCTGGACGAAAAACCCGAGTTTCCAGGAGAAAAAAACCATGCAACCCTCGCCTGAGACCGACTAACTCAGACACATTGTGAAAAAGACAGAAAAATTTCTCACATCATCGAGGGGAGTCGAACTCGGGTAGTTATCACTCTATGGGGACGACGGTGAGTCTATCAGATTAACAATTCTTGGATGGTTTGTTGGTACTTGGACGAATCTTATGATGATCCCTGTTATATCCCTGCTGTAATTCAAACTTTCGCTAATAAAAGCCCATTTTATTGAACATTATTGGTGTTCTTATAACTTTGACAGCTTAGTGTACATGATGTGTTTTGCTTTTTTCCATCGTATAAAGTTGTTTACAATATTGTCCCTCTCTGCGCTGATTAAAAACAAATAAAAAAAAAAAAAAGGTGTTACTCTTATAATATATTACATCTTAGGTGTTTTCCTTTCCTTGAACTTAAAAGAATTGTACTTTTAACAGATGAAAATTACTTAAAAACTGAGACAAGATGTTACGAAATAGCAAAAAAAAATCCTTCACAAAAACTCTTCATCACAAAACTAGCATGATTAAAAAAAAATACTTCGTAAAATAAATGCTGTTGCTACTTCTTAGTAGTTCTCTTTTTATTTTCAAGATATTTTTAATAAACCGGGAGACTTCATAATCATTTTATTTCAGCTGAAGCATCTCTGTCGATGCGGACACTAAACCGAAATGACTTCTACGTTAGTCGGAAAATATTTATTTCGGTGAAAAGACTCGAAACGGAAAGATCATTGGATAAATGCGAGCTTATTAACTGTCAAAATTAAGATGGTAAACTTATGTATCATTATTAACAATTAACTTAAAGAATAAAACTTTTTTTTTTTTAAATAAACGTCATCGCGAAGGATGACTTTCTTATTAAAAACACACATCAGTTTAGTTTAAGTGTAGCAATAAATTCCAACTGTCTCTCCCCTCATTGTGCATTTGAACACAGGAATTTCTTTAGATTTACCATAGATTGTCACAGAATTTCAGCCATGCCATGTTGTCATATTTCCAATTATTTTGTTTTTGGTTTATACGCCTGGATAGCGCAGGTGTAGGATGAAAGGAGTTTACAAGATAGCTCAAGACAATTGCAGAATTTAGAAATCATATGGACTGGAACCACGCGTAGATTGTACCACTGCGTTTGACCACTCGGCCACGTCACGCAAAATTCACAAGGGGGTTCAAAAGGGTGACACGATCGTGGTAACCAAATTGATTACTAGGATGTGGTCACAAAGGAACTGGATGTAATGATATATACTTGGATTTCAGGAAAGCTTTTTATACTGTTGCACGAAAAGACTGCTGTACAAATTGGAGCAATGTGGCGTTAAGGACAAGTTGCTGTGTGAATAAAGGGATGGTTAAGTGGGAGAAGACAAAGAGTGTAATCAATGGACATCGCTCTTCGTGGAACGTTATTGGCCCAACTCTTTCCCCAGGGTTCGATGTTGGGCCAATTGTTTTCTATATTTATCAATTGTATTGATGAACGCATAATCAGGCTTAATGTTCAAGTTTGCAAATGATACAACCTTTGTCTTAATGTGTCAGCGACATAGCGTGGGAGAGAAATCAATTCATGGAAGGTAATTTTTAACCTCCTTTCAATAGTCTGGGAGCGTCTGCTTCCCCGTTCTCATCGTGACGTCCCTGTAGGTTCGAAACTCTCCGAAAAACTTTTCCACCTTTACCATTGTTATACATCTCTAAATGGATGTAGCTGCAAAAATGCTTACTCATGGAATAGTGTTTCAGATAAAATATAAACATATTCCTGAGACTCAACGTTAAAAATAAACAGGAATGTAATTTTTTTTTAACCGAAATTATATGGCTACATTATGTATCATTATCAGCCATTTTCAATCCACTGCAGGATTGAAATAGTTCCAGTTCCTTCTCCAGTTCCTTCTGTTTTGTGCAATGGCCATCCATTTATTACCCACAAACTCGTGAATTTCATCTGTCCATCTCCGTTGTTGTCTTCCAGGTTTTCTTCTAGCTCCTCTTGGGTACCATTCGTATGTAAGCATTTATAAGTACCTCCCTGTGGAGAAGTACGTTGCTTTTTTATTTAAACCATATGCCATTACTCAGACCCTTGTTTCGAATCAGATTGGAGTCTCATCGGTGGGAAAGTAAGTAATATACTTCTCCATAGACACAATGCCCTTTCTTTTAGGGTTGTGAAGTGCCAAGGCAGCCCGTGGCGAAGTGCTTCCACATTGTGAGATCTGTGTACTAAATAGCGAACCCAGTTTGCCTTTAACTCTGTACAGAAGGAGATTGTCTGACAGAAACCAATATTTATATTATTTTTGTCAACTAAGAAATTTCTTTGTCAACTAAGAAATTTCAGTTGACAAACTAAAATTCGATCTAGCGACGGTTTAGCCTTTCGTAAGAGTTGAGGTGTTTCGCCATTTGTTTGGAAAGTTCTGGGTTCGAGTCGTGTAATAGATTGGAGAAAAGGCGCCTCCGTAGCCAGGTGGGAAGCAGCAGCAGTGCGTAGCACACGCTTCTTGATTAGACCGGGGTTCGAGCCCGTCACCACCAAATACGGAGGATGCGGAAAGGTCAGGGAATGACCACCGCATATCCCGGAGCAATATGGCCTTAGTTGCTAATGCTCCTAAAAACCAAATAACAAACAACAAACAGATTGGAGAAACTTCTAAAGCTCTCTTCAAGAAGAATATACAGTAGTTTACCAATCTCGGGCATAGGGAGTAGGACACTCCGTGTTACTATGAGTTTTTCAGCCTGCACAACATGCATATCGGCCTGTGAACACATTTATAAGGTATTATCCAGTTCAATCGCTTCGGAAAACTATGGGAAACACGTTATTTCCATATTGGCTCAAATGCACGCGCATTGTTTTTCGAAAAAACTGAAACCTTCTTTTCAGTGAAGTCGCAATTCCAGTGATAAAGTTATTAAATATTTATTACGTCATAATTGGTTTGATGCCTAATTTCAATCAGTGCCTTGCCTTTGCTGTTTAGAAATTCTCTAATTAGAAAATCAATTACGTGCTTGCAGTTTTTTAAGATGATGAGATTTGTAATAAAGGAAATATTGTTTTTATTATTTGTTATATCATGTGATGTACATGGTTGCTTAAGTTAAAAAAAAATGTACTTTAAACATGAAAAATAAATAACATAAAATAACGAAATCCCAATTTTCAATTTAAAAATAAAATATTGAAATTTCTCCCCCCACCGCTCCGATGTTGATCATTATTATTATTTAAAATTTTTTTTTTTTTTGTTGTGGAATTTGTTTTATTGTAAATTACTCTTTATTCATCCAGTTCTGTATTATATATCTTCATAAGCTGCAGTAGATTTTGAGTAAAGGTGCGTAGAATAAAGAACACGAATTATATAATTCTTTCTGTGTACATAGCCGAAAGCAAACCGTTTATCACAAAGTTCATCAGTCGACGCGAGTCACAACGAGTTGCCTCGGTCATGCGCTTCAAAATAAACAGCACTGCTTCAAAAGAGACTGGAAAATTGCAAATAAATAATAGCAATGTGCAAGGCTGGGGAAACTCGTAGTAACTTGTACTTTGACCCCCCCCCCTCGAAAGTGGTACATTTAGTATAGCGATATATTTTTATTAGGCATATGATTAAGATAAATATCAAAAGTACGTACAGCATGTAAAAAAAAAAAATAAATAAAACAATAATAGAATACAGTTGATTGTAAATGTGTCATTGGGGGCGATCTTATTGACAAATCACTCAGCTGTATTTCAGTTTTGACAGCCTGCCAGGCCGAAAACCATACAGCTGGTAAAACTCTGTGATAGAAATAACACACGCACGCACGCACACACACACACCTGCTGAATGTGGCATCTTTCCTTTATATAAGTAGTGCACCAAGGATATTCTCAAAGGAAGATATTTTGTTCCTGTCGCGTCTAATTTTACATTAGACTGATTCCCAGAAAATTTTATTCCAGGTGTTTCCGACACTTCTATCTATTCGGCTCCATTTTTCACTCTTTTCTGACATGGTCCTTATGGAAAGTATATTTTCGACATCACCCTGTTCCTATACCAGTCGTTGGCCTGCTAAAATTCTTCACAACAAGTCAAAGACAAGCATCAGGTAAGATTTTGTTTAATCTTGATACTGCTTTTTTATTTTATTTTTCTGTTCCTAACCCGCCTGCCTCCAGGTATTTTAAGTTTATCCTGAATAGACATTCCCCCCCCCTTCCTTTAAATATAGGTATATATCTCTGTTGGTTATTTGCAGACGACATTATCTTTTGGTTCTTTTATGTTATCTTTTGGCAAGCGTATCTTCGATCATCATTATTTGTTTCACGTAGAGTAACTTTTGTACGCATATTTTGAAGAAATAATTTTATGATTTATTTTGTTTTTGTTTCCTCATTTAACCGCATTAATACGGTATAATGATATTTCGGCTGGAAAAATATCTAGCCCCGAGTTAACATCCCATAAAGTTGATTACTTTAATTTGATTCAAAATGGTGTACGTCTTTGAGGAATACGATGCCAGACATTGAGTTACACGAACTTGTCTGTAGCGTGTTGACCCAGTTAGAACTTCCCGCTTGGTCGGCACAGATGGTTACTATTTTAATTCATTCCCCGCCGGCAAAAACCAGTCTGTTTGGTACCAGGGTTAATGACCGAAAAAATGGCGCTTGCTTGCCTGCTAGGTATGGGATGATTTTGAAGCTAACTGGATTAGTTTTGGGAGTTGCATCTCACTCTGACCTTTTGTAGCTGAAAGAAGAGATGTAATCATGCCAAATTTCATCCTATTACGCATTAACTGGAACATAAGACTTACATTATCCTGGAAGCACAAAAGAATCTTTTACTTATTTATTTTTTAAATAAATGTGCCTTTATCTCCTTTCAGTGTCCCCAGAATCTGCAGTTATAGCGATGGTGCTTCTTCTTTTTCAAATATATAGAAGACTTTATGAGTGCTATAGCGTGAGCGTGTATTCGGATGTCAAAATCAATGCCGTCCATTATATAGTCGGTGTCACCTTCTACGTAGGAGTGAGCCTGTCTGTTTTAGCTGAGGCGCCTGGCTTCGAAGTCGCAGGTACGTTGTGTGTGGCCGAATTTGGTCACCATATTTAAATAAAATAAAATAAATATATACTATTAAATCAGTTTACTTACAAACCAATTTCATCCTTACAGACCCTTTTTTGGCGCCCTTGTGGGTACAGAACCGCCCTACCCATAACGCGTGGAAAAGAACTGAGTTCGAATCCCTTCAATGATGCGAGGAATTTTTATGGTTCTTTTTCACTGCGTGGCCCAGTTAGTCGGTTGCAGGCGAGCGAAGCATTGTATTTTCTTCCGGAAACTCGAGGGGGGGGGGGTCTTTTAGCAAACAGCAAATCGACCACAGAACACATTCAGTTTACAGACATATTCTTTAATATTTGATGTAGAGTGACTAAATATGGTACTGCTTATTTATACATTCTTTTTATGGTATATGTTTCAGGTGGACCACATACAGTTCATTTTATGAACAACTGGCTATGCTGGAATCATATACTTGGAATTGTCATCTTCCTTTGGGGGTTTAGGATTCAGTTCCAGAGTCACATCATTCTGGCCAACCTACGGAAAGACCCGAAAAGTAAGTAGGTGGAACTGTCACGGCGTTTTAAATAATAAAGATTTTCTTTTAAATTTCTCGATGATTTTTTTTGAATAACTGCATTCAATTTAAAATTTTTTTTTTACAGATAATTCTGTGGTGACCTTGAAGCACGTTCAGCCCAGCGGAGGGTGGTTCGATCTTGTCTCGTGTCCGCATTACATGGCAGAAATTGTGATGTATCTAGCAACCAGTCTCATTTTTGGAGGGCAGAGCACCACCTGGTGGTTGGTTTGTTTGTGGACATTTTCAAATCAAATCGTATCGGCACTTATGTCCCATCAGTGGTACCAAAAGACATTCCCGGACTATCCAAAACATCGCCATGCTGTTATACCTTTCGTTCTTTAAGCAGAATTAAGTTTATTTACTAATAATAGTAATAAGTTAATTATTTTCGTCATAATGGGATACATGTGCAATCTACGTTTATAAAATAAAAGTCAGGTCCGCTTGTATTATCGTAAAAAAATATATTTATGTAACAAGTTGTGGTGTTAGTTTCTGTATCCAGTTTGGTATCACTATATTGGGGCGGTCTTTGAAAGCCCTTGCTGAATAATCATAACCTAAGACCACTCTATTAGCACCATGACCTAATAGCCTGTTGGACCACTGTTAATTCCGATCATTGCCCGGACACATCATGGCATGGACTCGAAAAGATGTTAAAAAGACCACGAGGAATGTTGGGCCATTCGAATATAAAACTGTTGCTTAATTTTTGGAATGATGTTGGCAGAGGACTGTGCTGACGAACGCACTTGTCCAAGTCATGCCATGCATACTCAGTGAATTGAGTTCTGGTAGATGCTTGAGGTCTTCTTCGTGTTCCCCAAACTACTCTTTTACGCATTTGGCGGTGGATGGGTACGCCGTTACCACACGTACCTGATCTACAACGATGTTTAGTGTATGTTCTGGTGTTCACAGCGCCCTCTCTTGTTAAACACGCGTGCCTCTTGGAAGTCCTTGAGATCTTGACTGTTCCCGTTGTTGGTGAGCTATTTTGTTGGGTCATACAGCTTTATAGCATTTTCCGGAAACCTCACATACCATGTGACCTCTTCGATTTACATATTTTTGTATAAATTGTTGCATATAACCCAAACTTTTACGGTCCTAATAAAGGCGATGGAGATCCTTTGTAGCAGACCTGTTGTGTGTTTTCTGGATATTTTGTTATTCATACTGACATTTGTATGCTTCGCCGGTTTCAAGTTTCGTATGAACTTATCAGAAATGAAAATTTCGAGATCTTACAGCTGAAGATATTTCCATTCTTCCTTATTCAAAAGAATAAATTTTCCATTAACGAATCGTATGGATTTGCTTCTTTCTACAAATTTAATTTGCTCGCTGTAACAAGGAGCATGTAGTAGAATATATCTCAGCGGACTGGCATCCAGTATTCTTCATGGTCACATGAAGTACAATATCTTTAATTTTATTCTTTGATACTTTTAATTTAAGATTTTTTATTTTTATTTCGAAGGGTGCTTTACGAAAGACATACCGAGATAATTGAGTGTTTTCTATAGAGTTGCAACAACAGTAGTCTGGACGTGATCACTACTCACGACCTGTAGAGTCGACAGCTTAGAATCTTTTAGCTGGGAGCAATCGTGCAGTGCTGAGGTAGATCATGAAGAATGATGTCTCGGTTGCTTTAGGCACGAGTTTTATTTTCAAATAAGGGGACCGTGACAGTCTAAGGAGCTGTATGATCTTTATCAACTGGAAAGACTGTCTTCCCAGTTGATAGTACTCGTCTTGTAGAATAACTTCGAAGCGCTTGTAACGGAACCATTAAGAAAGCAATTGTACCATTAAGAAAATAACGAATTTAGCCTGAGAAAGATGCCGAGGTGGATAAGTACGGAGCTGGCCAGTTTAATAGATCAGAGAAAGCTGACGTGGGGAAGTTACAGGTCGATGAAAGGTGCTGAAGCCTATAACAGTTGCACATTGATCTGTAATAGTCCTTTAAAAAGATTGGCAAAGGCTAATTACGACAAATCATTGACAAAGAGAACAGAAGAATAGGAAAAGTAATTTTCCTGTTTTTGTGAATACAAGGAAGGAACGAATCAGATCGGACCCTGGCATAATAAATGTAGAAAATTAGCTAACCAAACTGATGTTCCTGGGGAATTGAATGCGTGGTTTACGGCTAGGAGAAACTGTGACAATGACTTAAGTCACGGATATGGTAATTACGGATGATTGTTTACTCGAAAAGATTTTGAGATTGAAGGCGAGGAAGAGACCTGTAGTAGATTGCGTTAGGAGTTTTATAGGAAGCGGTGAGCAAATGCATCTTAACTAATAAGGTTAATCATGAATGCTTCATTAGAATCGGGTTATTTTCCTGGATTGGAGAAGCGCTAATGCATAGTCATCTATAAAGGTGGCTCCAAGAAGGAAGCAAGTAACTACTGACCAGTAAGTCTGACTTCTGCGGTAGGGTAGACGATGACCAAGAATGCAACTTAGGGTCAGATTAGAATGGTTTTGTAAAGGAAAAATTTTGACAGTGTTATTCATTAGGTGGATACAGGAGATAACTTTGACATCGTTTATTTAGACCTTAGTGAAACATTTGATTCCGTTGTGCATGAAAGGGTGATGTATGAACTGGAACGTATTTGAATCGCCAGTGGGATCCTTAAATGGATGATTACTCTTCAGAATGAGCTAGGGTTAGAGATGGGTTCGGATCGGTGCTTCGTCAATGTTCTTAAATGACATTCACGAAGGGATACAGCACACGACGTGAAGATATGCAGATGGTGCGAAGATTATGGCCTTGACCGTTATTTTTATCTAGGGTAACGTTTTATCTGATAGATGGTACAGATTGTGTGGGTAACGTCTGCATTGTTGTTTACTTGGAGTTATCGCCAGCAGATGGCGACAGAGGCCTTAAATTATGAGTCGTCAGTATATTGTATCAGTAATTGCCGGTGTTCTTCGATTGGTTTGCTGTTTCTGGATGAAAAACCAGAGTTATCGGGAGAAGAAACCATGCATTCCTCGCCTGAGACCAACTAACTCAACCACTTTGTAAAAAAAAAAAGCCCATAACAATTCCTCTCGTTGACGGGATTCGAACTCAGTCGTTTTCCACCCGTTTTGGGAGGGCAGTGATTATAACAACTGTGTTGTCCACGAGGGCAGTAGCTGTATACATTTTTGAAAACTGCTGAATTTTCTTTTTTAATGACGTACATATTTAATATACTAAGAGCGTTACCTCTTTTAAAATAAAAATTTAAATAATGCGTGAAGTTTTTGTATTGATGTATGAACAGAGTGATGGCCTGAGTGATAGGGACGGTAATTTTGAACCGGGCCGAACATATTAGCCATTTCTAACAAAAATTTAATTTATATTTGTGGAAGTAAACCGTTGAACATTTAAAAAGCTAATTAATAAAGAATATTCTTAACTAGATTTTATTATTCCGCTCTTAAATTAATAAACTGTTTCTTCGCAACATCAAGTAATTGTTTTTAGAATATTAAATTATCCAAGTTTCAGTAGCTGTTACGAGATGGCAGCACCATACTTCAATGGTTAAAGTTACCTTGTTAGCGTTGGAATATCCCGAAAAGACATTTGTATGTAAGGTACTTGACTGTGTGGTCTGAAACAAAGACGAGTGAAGGATTTTCTCTTAAATTACCCTACCTTTCTGATAAACACGGTAATTAAGATCGGTATAGGTTTGCAAATTTCCTTCTTAGTTGTACGCTGATGTAGCCTCCTGTCTTTGACAGGACTATTGTCCCGCCAAGCCCGACAAAAGGCGGTAATTTTTTGGTAGCTTTTCAGCACAGTTTTACAATTAAATCTGATTCTTTTGATGCAATTGAAGTTCCCCTCTTAACGACCGTGTGCGGATGGCAGACAATTACCGGATCCTTTCAAAGCCAAGTGCCTACGTACTTTCTTAATAATCCCCTTCTCTTTTTGAGACTTTCTCAATGTCCCTGGTAATGTTAGGGGGTAGGAATTTTGTCTAGCACGAGCGAATATTCCATTCGCAGAACTATCGCGGTTCAAATAAAAACAAACGAAACAGTCAAAGATGCTTAAATAGCTTCCAAAGCCAAACAAAGAAATCTTTCGTAATGTTTATCCTGGTTTCTTTAACTCGCTAGGCCCACTTCAGCTATTGTCAAACTCTAGGCAGATGCCTTTCTACGATTTATGGATTTTCTTTTCGTGATGGTTAGGTTCTGTAGAAAGTTTGAGAGCTCTGAAAGTCCTACTGTAATGTTTCAATGAATAGTCGTTCTTAAAGAACACCGCGAAGAAAGAAATAAGTTTATTTCACTATAAGCTTCTTCGTCGGCTCTTTCTTGAGAAAGTGGCTCTTTTATTTATTAGGTAAAATTAGAAGAACTCGTAATTTTGTAAAAGCGGCAGCAAAGAACTGTTTGTCATGGCAAAGACAAAACCACGGTTGTTAGGTTAGAAAGATATGCAGAGGAATGTAAAGGTGACAAAATGCATTTAATCACAGAACAAAGATCCGGTAACGTTGGAACTACTGTCATACGCAGTCTTTGAGAAAGCCCTTTCAACTGATTACACCAAAATCAGACTTATTCTTGGACGTCATGATGGTTGGACCCAACACAACTTGCAGTTGCTGATGAATTTATGTGAGCTTAGTCCCTTTGGCTTGAGGAAATCTGATAATTGCACGTACTTTCTCAGTGTCTACGTTTAAAGTAGGAAAGTCATTTTGGTTTACTCATCTAATGCCCGCAAAGGTGTACAGCGTCCCTTAGCAGGAATAAAATAAACGTTACTTGTGTGCATTAGTAGTGTGACGTTTTACTACTATGGAACGCACGCTTTCTTCCTCGGAACATGTTCCATTACTTTTCAAGCAGCCCCGATATATAAAGAATCCAAAGATAGATTTTTGGTAACCCAGAGGTTGCTTATCGCTAGTTTATGAAGCGAGTTGTCCAGCCTTCACCTTTGGTTTCCCTTCCATAAATGGCCTTTACCTTCTATGCACATGATTTTCTTTACCTCCTAAAAATACCGCTAGTGGGCTCTGCAAATAACTACGTAAAATAATCTCTCGGTTTAATTTATTACATTCAAGTTCGGGCTTCTTAAAAACAAAATGAAAGGTTTAAAAAAAAGAGGAATAGAAAAAAAAAAAAATGTTGAGATGAAGAATGAGATCAAAATTGCGAAAGTCATTTAATGAGCAAATTCATTCCCCCTCTGATAGACGAGCCCAGATAAGGGGCTGCCGGTGTTATGATGTATGTTAGCGAGCATCGCTCCCACCATTCACTTCACGTCCTCAACAGTGTACAGCGGATCGCCATTATGTACTTTTCAGTAATTCGGCTGTCTTGTAAGCCTCCATCCCTGTGTTTAAAAATTAATGTTCTGTCGCAGTGGTGTGTGTGCCCCCTGGTGGGCGGAAAATAGGCATTTCCTAACTTCATAAATCATCCCAACAAGTGATGTTAGCTTTTGATGGCCCATCATTTAAGTGCTGTAACACACATTTTAGTTCACGATTGTGAGCTTCCGGAAAATTAATCAGGACTCTAATTGATGACTCGGTTCCGATTTGATTCATACAGTAATTCCAGCTTTTCGTAAGCGTTTCCAACCATTAGAAATTGCCAGAATAAATAGAAAGATCGTTTTTCCACCATAAAAGCGTTACCCTCCCCCTTCTCTTACTCTTCCCCCTAAATATCGGTCATGGTTATGTGACTGTCCCTAAGATGGACAGCGGTATATTCTCACCTGGTCAGTTTTCTCATATTTTACCACCGATGTCCTGGCCGTATATCTCATGTAGTTACAACATATTTTTCCATCACAATGTTCATTATTCTTCATTAACTTGACCGTAAAAGCTCCCTGATTTTCTTTTTTTAAAACCCTATGTTGACATCCCTGAAACTTTGCTAAGTCCATCCATCCCTGTAGGTATTTAGGTAATGAATACAACAGACCCTATCCTCGTTATTAACCAATCTAACCGTAATCCTTTAAGCCCTCTCGCCAAAGTAGACAAACTCTGGGGCCCATCTGACACCGAAGGCTTGCATTTTTGTGTTTTTTCCCCCTTTTCCCTCTACCTCTCTCTCTCTCTCCCGTCCTTGGAATAATTAATATCAAAGCAGGCAACTACATCAAGACACAAATCCCTGCCGCTGGGCGATCTATTGTTGAAAGGCTGGTCAGAACCTAGAAGGGGAGTGAACGGGGAAGAAAGAACACAACGGCGAAGTCAACTGAAATTCTCTTCCAATCGCACGTCTACTGGCTCGCAGATAACCACCTCTGACAGAGACAGATGGCCAGTTTCCTGCAATCTGTCACCACCGTCATGGAGATAGGACGTCTTCTTGACCGCCAACCACGTGCGGTATGTACACTTTGCTGCCGTTTACCCACGTCTTATTTACTTATCCGTTTCCTAAGGGAAGGGACAAACCCCGACTTTCAGTTTAACATGAGAAAACTCTTCGGGGTTCTTTATCCGATACCGTGCGCGCATTTTAAGGCAAAGCCAAAAAAAAAATATATAGAGATGGTCTTTCTGAAATGTGTATCTGGCTCCATATAAACGGAAAAAAAGTGGGCACGTTCTTGAAGTTGATTACAAAATTTTTCTATTGTCCACACAGCCATTGCTCGTTAGAACCGTTTTTCGATAAATTGATTTTTGGTAACGACAGTGTGCAAACTTGTAATTCAGAATTGATCAACTCGAAGGAATATGACAACATTTAAGCACCCCAATTGGAGTAAAGTAGAAACTCATTTTACAACTTATCACATCTTTATACATCTTTCGAATATCAACCTGGGTTTTAGATAAATTCGCTAAATATTTGCTCCATATTAACGATTTGTTTGCTTATTAACATATTTTCCAAAAAAAAAAAAAATAGAGGGCTTATGAGTCCACTATCTCTCTCTCTCTCTCTCTCTCTCTCTCTCTCTCTCTCTCTCTCTCTCTCTCTCTCTCTCTCTTCCCCTCCATATTAATACCTTTTCTGGATACTTAGGTATTGGAGAGTGACTCAGGTTTTAAGTTCATCATAACGGCATCTTGCAAACACTAACACATATGCTGTTTTTACCGCACGGATGTAGACTACATGGCCAAAGGCCTTCTGACACACATAGGTGGTTGCAAAAAGGACTTTTAATTCAAACTCATACATGATAGGGACACCTTTAGCCAGAACCGGTTTGGTTTTTGCAGCATCCTAATCGGCGCTCCACTTTGTTCCATAGATGTTGAGTGGGGTGGGGGAGACTGAGATCCGATATGTGAGTTGATATTGGCAAAACCTGGTTCACTGTATTTATGTCAATTTAAAGTTAGCGACATTTTTGAAGGAGCAGAAAGTGTTCTGACTAGCAGGAGAAGGATCAGGGGATCAAAACGAGTAAGTGCAGAAATTCTAAATTTTTTATGCGAATTATGATTAATAATGGAATGTGGAACAGAATAAGTTGGACACACCAGCAAACAGAAAAATTTCCAAAGGTCAAGGGAAGGATGAAAGAGTAAAATAATGAAGTAAAGGAAAAACGAAAAAAAAAAAAAATAAATAAATAATAATAATAAAAGAGAAAAGTAAAAATGCTGCGAAAGAAACTAATAGCAGGGACACCAAGGATTAATATAGATTAGTGAACTGCCAAATTAACGAAGAAATTAAAAAGATGGAAGAAAGGAGAGAATAGAAAGAAAAAAACAATGCACTAAATTATTTTCTAAGTCAAGAGAAAAAGGACCAGCAAAAAGATTAGGAAATTCTGGAAGAATGGCGCATTCAACCAGTGAGTCTGTTAAAAGAAATAGCTGATGGCATAACAAAAATGAATAAAACACTTAGAGGAACTAATGGCAGAGCACTAACTGAAGAGAGATGTAAGAAACCTGTACAGTCGAAGTTCTAAAAGAAGGAAAGGTTAGACATCTGTACTAAGTTCATTAAATCCTTAGGTGGGAAAAAAATTATAAGAAGAAAAAACTTGAAAGAAATTGAAGAGCTCTTAGAACAAATAAAACCAAGCACAAATGAAGAGAATGCGACCAGAGAGCAAATATATAAAGAACTCCTTAAATCAAGTGCAATTTTGAACAGTGATCAAATAAATACTAACCTGAAATATGGAGATGGCGAATTCAAGAAAATGAAGAATTGTAAGGAAATAGCCTCGATATCAAAGGCAGAGAGAAAGAGCTCAGGGCTACTATTCTGGGTTGTGTATAATTACAGAATTTACAACAAAATAGGGATAAGATAGCATAGCAACTAAAAACAAAAGAAAGCAAAATGGAAAAAAAAAAAAACCGAATCATCTTTGTACAAAATATCAGGAGTAAATTTTTCTTAACAAGACCTGGCTCTCCAATAATAAGGATTTGGGTAAAATTTTGTACGATACATCATTTAATGCTACAGCTAACTCCAGAATTTCTATGAAAGGAGGAGGAGTAGGTATTACATTTAATAAGAAAGAAATATGAGATCTTAAGCTGTGATAAAAGTGATTAGAATAATTTTGAGGCTGTGAATGTCATCTTTCAGCCAAGAAAGTTGTACATGGTGTATCGTTATAGGTGGCTTTAAATTTCCTGGGGCTGGTGCAGATGCTGAGAAGTCCCGACTCGAAAGGGACCTGGACCCTTATACCTTATTCAAGAAGTCACAGCTCCGACGAGAGGCTGTAATATCATCGATATGCTCTTTCATAATTTTCCAAATGTAGAAGCCAGGGTGCCGCAAAGAAAAGAACTTGAAAAGGATATATCGACTAATTTTATGAAAAAAGAATTTGTCATATCTATATTCAGAAACTTCATTTCGGAGGATCTCCTACATATGGAATTTCACGAGGCAACCAGATTAGTAATGTTTAAATCGGCAGAAATTGCAACAAAAAGGCATTGAGGGCTGATTAATATTGGGTAGTCCTCGAAGCCTTGGTTCTCCAAAGCGTTCTCCAAAACAAAAGGCTTATTGATAGTGGTACAGAACAAACAAGTTAGAATCTAACGGAATGTAAGAAACAAAAAGTAATATTTGTTAAATTAAGAAGACAGCCATTAAATAAAGAGAAAAACGTTTACAAAGCTTGGTGGACTATCAAACAAAAATTGGCATGTCCGATGGAGCCACAGTTAAAAATTCCATACGTGGAGAGGTGTATGGAATACGTATTTCACGGATCTTCTGCAATTTAATAAATAAATAGCAACACATGCCTCAGATCAACGTGGTCAACATTTTATGATGTACTTTACTTATTTTTTCCTAGATTTTAATCACAATTGAAATATAATAAATACAGTATTTCACGTTTCTGCTCTCATTAATATAATAAGAAGATACTAATAATTTATGATTTACATATTTAGTAAACTGATAATAAAAAAATACAAACCCAAAAACATATGTGTGAATCTGCCATAATGCTCATTCATTCTTCCAATGAGTGCACGGTGCACGTAAAGTCTAGTGCTCCCGTTACAATATATAGATACCCAATGTAATCTGCATGAAAAAAGGAAAGAAACAATTGCCATATTTCTATTTTTCTAATTTTAATGAAATTTGGGGCGCTCGAAAACTCTTTCTAAAAGAGTTAAATAATATAAAATTTAATGAAATTCCTTTTACTGAGAGCCGAGTTGTTACATGCGGACGGACAGACGGACGGGCATAATGAAGGCTAGGGCTTTACGCATATGTAAATGTCTAAAAATTAATAAATTTAATCCTATTTAATAACACAGACAGTATTTTCAGTAACAAACGCACTAATGATACATTATTCACTTTTTTTGGACACCGATTTGCAGGAGTGTGTATAACAATAAGAAAAATAATATACGCATTAAAATATGATAGCAATTGTGGTTTTAATTAAAAGAATGACAAAGTGCCCATAGAGATGGTGGGTCTCTATTGAAGCTATATCGCTTACTAGTGTGGCCCATTACAGAAAGTATGCAGATGCGATGTAGCCCCCACGCCAAGGTACTTGATTGATAACTTTTAATTAATTTCTTTTCAACAGAGAAGAAATTAATTAAACTTCCTTCGATAATTAGCAAGAGTTTGGTCCATTTATAATGCATAGGCTTCCCATCTCTGTAGTATAGGCTGGATTTTTGATGTTCTTTTCTAATTTCTTGCAAAATAAGATGGCAAACTTTGCGGGAAAGACGCATAGCGGTTAAGACTAAGCCTCTCCCACACAGTATGGAAAAGACCTGGTTTCGATTCTATAGTGACCAGAGAAATTTAAATTTTATAATCCCATCGTATCCGATTCGGTATTGAGAAAACTGTTTTTCTTCCATAGAATGTAAAGAAGTGATGACGCCTCATGATCCTTAGCTACCTCAGTGCATATTCTAGATGACCTGTGATTTAAGCTGGAACATCGAAAAATAATTATTGATGTGATTCAGATAAGTGTTGATAATGGAATCAGATAAGTATTGAGTGAGTGTGGAAGTCAACGTCTGAAAAGCAGGTTTTCAAGAAAATTTAACCATCCTAAGTTAAATACTGCACTGCTTACAGTTAAACCTTGTAATCGAAATCTTAAAAAAGAAAAAGAAAACATTTTAATTATTTGAAATAAAGATTCTGAACTTTTTTTATCGGCAGCCATTAGAAGATTGGAATTGGACAATGATAATAGCATGTGCATTGAAGAATTTTAGGTGCGTTAGTAGATACGCATAATACTCCAATTTATCTTCACCATGTTTGTCCGTCCGCATGCAATAACTTGGCTCCTAATGGATGGATTTTCGTGATATTTTACAAGTGAGTGTTTTAGAATGATTTGTAAAGCCATCCCAAATTTCATTAAAATCTGGCTAATAGAAGTCGACAGTTGTTATATCTTTGTTTGTCCGTCCGCATGTAATAACTCTACTCCCAGTAGATTAATTTTCATGAAATTTTGCATTTGGACCTTTAGAGAGATTTGTCGGGCCGTCTGAATTTTCATTAAAATCGGGCAGTTGAAATTTGACACTTATTATTTGTCGTTGTCTGTCCGTCCCCATGTAATAATATCGAGAAATTTCCCAAAATGCAAATGGAACGTTAGATAGAATCATCTTGATGAGTATCACAAAAATTCAAAATTTTAAGCCGTATTATCTAACACAAGTGAAATTCAAGCCTTTTTGCTGCTTTATATTGAAAGATATACTACAATGCCCTCTATATCATTAACACATTCGATTACTTATGTAATTATCCTGTGGTGTCCCAATACTTTTGATAATGTAATGTCTATTGAAGGGTGGAAGAATATCTAGCAAAATTCCAAGTTGATGAAGGAAATTAAAAATCAAAAATATTAATCATGTCACAGACATGTAGGAGTCACATGACTAGGAGTGATCACGTGAAACTTCAGAACTCTGAAAGGCAGTTCGGCTTCATAGTTCCCTACCGGTCACAATACAGCAGCTGACAAATATCCTGTGATGGAAGGATGATTAAATCTGGAGCTGGATACCATCATGTATTCCCTATTGGCTGATTCCACTAGGGAATTCATGCGACAACATATATGGTCTTTAATTCGGGCAATAAGTTACTACTATCTACTACATTTCGAATTAAGGTTTCTAATTTTTTTGGCCAGTGAGTGTAGATCACATGCTGAGTGATGGAAAGTTGTAAAATGTAAATGCTCTCAGTTTTATTGCAGGTAAATCATGAATGCAGAATCAGAAGGTATTTTTTTTTTTTTGGTCATTTATTTATTTGAGAGTTTATCTTTGAGTCCTGCAGATGGCAGCACTCGCCGATCGTTTCTGCATCGTGAAGGAAGTCGTTTATTCCTGAAGTTATCATTTATAGTAACTGTATACTTTATTTATCAATACTTATAAACCAGTTTATTTTGTTTTATTTTATTTATTTTTTGTCGACATTTAGGCTTCTCTAATAAAATATTAAACATTATTAAAGCATCCTTAAGAAAGTGTGTAATTCTTTCGTTCTTCATTCTCTTGATTCGTGTTTGGAAATTAAATTTTCCTTCAAATTTCTTTCTTATGGAAGTGTATATCCGCAACTTCGGCCCATCTATACTTCCACCTAGGTTACATTCTAATGTTTCTTCATCTAAAGATAAATATAACTTATTAGCATCTTCGTTCTGTAACTCTTGTATCGATGTTCTTGGTAAATCTGTTCCTACCAAAGAGAAGACATTACACCATACGCCTCCCTTGGTTTTTTCACGGAAAGCAACTAGAAGAATCCTAAACAAAGTTGATGCCCAGAAGTCTTCAGGTGCTCATAGAATTTCTCCATCTGTTCTCACAACCTGTACGCCAGTATTAATTTCTGTTTGATGTCGCCTATTTGCATTCCCCTTATTCTATTGACACTCCACTGGTGTTTTTTTTTCCTTCTGCGTGGAATTTGTTACCGAGCGTAACAAAAAAAAAAAACAAAGCCGTAGCCTAGTGGTCAGGCGCGCAGGTGCATAAGTACACGTGCCTTGAATGACCGGGATTCAAGCTCGTGACTGCTGAATACGGTGCTGTTTTTTGTATGCTGTCTGTCTTGTGAACTCCTCTGACCGTTTGGTCGTCCCGGAGTATAAACAGAAAATTTATTTATTATTTAAATCTCTTCTTTTCAATTATCGTCTTATTATACTTACTTCCATTCTCCACAAAGTATTGCAGACGTCCATCACCTGCCAATTCTAATACTATCTTGGAACCATCCTTACGATCGCTAATATGAATTCTGTAAGCGTTAGCATTAGTATTACTAGAGGCATGTGATAAAAGAAAGCAAGCTTATTTATTTATTTTTTTTATGAAAACCCCAAACACGAGAGATATTAGAACCTATAGTACTTAGTATCGTGATTGGGTTGGAGTTTGAGAAGACGAAAGAAGATATGTGTTGACATTGGACTTGAACTTCTGTAGATTGTAATTTTCTGGAAATACGTATGAGGGAAAGTTGTTCCAGAAAATGGCAATTCAATGAATAAACGAGGAAGATGAAAAGTGGGTTCTGTCAGTTTGAAGTTGGACAGTAAATGGATGTTGGCTGGTGGCTGCACGTGTTCGGACTGTATTGAAAGAGAAAGCGGGAATTATAGAAGCCAATTCAGAAGAACAGTGCCCGTGGAAGTATCTGTAGAAGAGGCATGCAGCAGAAACAGTACGTCTATGAGACAGTGAGTGGAGAGACTCTGTTAGGAGGAGTCATTAATTAACCTAACTGCCCTCTTCTGAACGGAATCAAGAAGCCTGAGAGAGGTTTTGGGGACACCACCCCAGATGTGGGAACAATATTCCATGGTAGGGCGGATTTGCGATTTGTAAAGAGTGAGCAGCTGTTTGGAAGAAAAGTGACGCCGAGAGCGAAAGAGAAAACCAAGTTTTTTAGATGCAGAGGAAGCAATATTTATAATGTGCTTGTGCCAAGAGAGATTAAAAGTCAGGGTAATCCCAAAAGAGATATATCATTTTGCTTAGAAATCGGAGTGTCACCAAAGATAAGCATAGGAGCAGAAGAATCCTTTTTGCGAGATATAAGACAAGATTGAGTTTTAGAAGGGTTGAAATCAGCTAAGTTGTCTTTGCCCCACTGGAGAATTACCTGAAGATCGGCATTTAAGGAATTGGTAGCAGATTTTCGAGAAGTTGAAGCTGATTGAGCAGGACAAGGTTTGTCAAACTGGAAAGTGGAGTGCAATGTGCTATCATCGGCAAAACTATGGATAGGATTTCCAGTCAATGGAAGAAGGTCATTAATATACAAGAGGAAAAGAGTGGGGGGAGAACTGAACCTTGGGGGACACCCATTAGTGAAGAAGTTAGAAGACAGAGAGCCATCTACCATCACCCTCAGTAAGTGATTGGAGAGAAAACTGGATAACCAATTACTAAAAACAGTTGGCAAACCATAAGATGGAAGCTTGTTTAGAAGACCTTTATGCCAAATACAATCGAAAGCCTTTGAGATATCAAGAGCAACTGCTTGTGTTTCACCAACCTTTTCCATTGAATTTGTCAATAAATGGGTAACATAAGCCAGAATATCACCAGTGGATCGACACTGACGCATTTCATACTGGCGATCGTTGATCAGACGGAAGGTTTCTAGGTAATTTAAGAGTTGGCGGTTAATTGATTTTTCCATTACTTTAGAAAGAGTAGAAATAATTGCAATGTGACGATAATTGGATGGGAGGGATTGTCACCCTTTTTAGGAACTGATTGAATATGAGCAAATTTCCAAGTAGAAGGAACAACACCTTTGGAATAAGAAAGTGAAAAGGCGGCAAAGAACTGGAGTAAGTCTAGAGCACAGGTTTTGAGAACAAGTGGAGAAATACCATCAGGACCTGGAGCTTTCTTAACATCAAGATTCGCCAAAATGCTTCTGACATACTTTTGACTGAAGACCATGGAGGCATTCAATGGAGCATGTTGGGAATGGTGGGAGGTGTTTTATCAAGATCATTAATACATGAGTTGGAAGAAAAATGAGATGCTAGCAGATCAGCTTTATTCTTGGCTAAAGTGAAAACAGAACCATCTGGTTTTGACAGAGGTGGGAGCAGAGATGGGCAAAAGTTGCGGCCAATAGCTTTAGCGAGAGACCAGAATGCTCGGCTACCATTAGGGCAAGAAGCAAGTTTTCTACTCAGCCTGTTCAAAATCTTGTTTGGACTGATTAATAACTGCTTTGCAATTGTTGCGAGCTTTGGTGTAAGCAGAAAATGAAACTGAAGAATTGGAAACAAGCCTATTACGATATGCAACGTTTTTCTCTTGAACAGCCTTAGCACATTTATTGGAAAACCAAGGTTTATATAAAGGACGAGATTTTAAAGTGGAGTGTGGAATAAAGGGTTCCATTCCTACAAGAATATGAACATGTGTTTTTGTAAAGGGCGGCTCCTAGAACGTCTGTTCAACTCCGCCTCGTATCTCTGTGAAGAACAGTATCACTACAAATGGGCCAGATATGTGTGTGTGTTCTGTTGTGTCTGGTCGCCTGGCTACCCAGAAGTATCAGTCACCTGGACAGATGATTCTGGGTACTCGTCCACACCACGGGAAGGTGGGCCAGTCCCAGTAAAACACGTACCGTCTCAAAAGAGACTGACTCACCTGATGTTGTCAAAAGGTGGGCCAGATTCCTCTGAGGGCTAATTACAGAGGAAGAGAAAAAAAAAATCCCGTGGAAAAAAAAAAAAAATCCCGTGGTGTAATTAAAAAAAAAAAACAAGAAAGAAAGAAAGAGAGAGAAGCTACACTAGTGGAGGAATGAAGAAAAGAAAAGTACGCTAGTGCAGAGCGCGAAGAGAAAATGAGAAAAAAATAATAAATTTAAAAAAAGTAAATAAAAATAATTAATAAAATAAAAGCAAATAAAGATAATTAAAAATTTTAGATTAGTAAAATAAAAATTTTAAGCTGCTGTCTGGGGATCCCCATTCGTAGCCTGCGTTGTTCTGTAGGAGGCTTTCCTGCGCGTGAATACTTGCGTCGAGAAGTTCTGGAAGGCAGCCAAGTTCTGTGGTGTCTGTAACAGAATGTCTAGTTGATTTTCAGTGAGAGGGATGGTATTTGCTAAGTCTTGCCTCAGGTCCTCGTAGAGAGCGCGCTCGAAGAGAAGGTGGAACTAATTCTCTTTGGCCCCGCAGTAGCAAACGTCTATGGGTATTAAGCCTAGTTGGAAGAGCTTCTTGTTCAATGAGCCATGCCCAGTGACTAGAAATGATGTCTCAAGAGCTAGAGAGAGCCACTTCTGCGCTGACTTAGAGGAGGGGAAAGTCACATCCGGCAGGAATCTCCTTGTAACTGATCCCTTGGTGGAAGTGTCCCATCTTGTCTGCCAGATGTTTATCATCTCATTATAACAGCGTGTTTTCTCTGCCTTAGGGTCAGAGTCCAGGTTCAGCTCAATGTCCAAGATCTTGGTCGGAATTTTCTTGTTGATTCTAAAGGTCAGGCCACGGAAGGTTACATACAGGTCTAGTGGAAGGGTCCCAGCTAAGACCTGGATAGCAGCAGTGGATACTGTCCTGCATATCATATGGGTAGCCAGAAGCATTGTCCGTTGTATAGAGCCTAATTTGCCTATCATGTTTACCAATCTAGCTCGAAACCAAGCACCTGCATCATATGACACGATGGGAAGGAAGACGGCTTTATAGTACAGCTGAAGCGATCGCTTGGAGAGGCCCCATTCGTTCCTGGTGATTCTGATGATTGAGCTTGAAAATTTTTTCACCTTGGAGCTGAGATGGATGTGGTGGGGGGTGAAAGCTTAATTTATGATCCAGAACCACCCCTAGCACAGTGGTCTGGGTGAAAATGGGAAGTTGTGCCTCAGAGACTTTAACTTGTGGAGGCTGCCTGAGGTCCAGCTTATTTTTAAATAGCACCATTTTAGTATTGCTTGGATTTATCCGTAGTTTATTTAGTGCAGCCCAGAAAGAGAGGTCGTCAAGGACCCGATTAGCATTGTCTTCTATGGCTTTGCGAGAGCGACTGGACACCACTATCGTGAGATCGTCCGCAAAAGCAACAATCTTCGTATTGGCAAAGGAACGGGAAAGCCAGTCTTGTAGGATCATGGTCCACATGAGAGGTACCAGGACTAAGACCTGAGGGCACCCCCGGGTGAATGGCCTGGAGATATGATGGTATTTTGTCTTTAGAATTACTGTACTATCTGAAAAGTAGCTTTGCATAAGTTTATAGAGATGGCTCTCCGGAGGCGTGCCAGAGCACTGCCCCACCAGACAGTGACAAACGCGCCTTCGAAGTCAATGAAGATGGCAAGTTCAAATTTTGCTTTAGAGTTTTCTATGTGCAGAACTAGATCGAAGAGAGCCTCACAGGATCGTCCAGGAATGAATCCATACTGGCAGGGGGAGAGCAGATTCTGTGCTTGAGAGAGAGCTGTGGTAATGAGCGCCATTAGCCGCTCCAGTATTTTGCCAAAGTTTGCAAGTAGCGCAATTGGACGGTGAGTGCGAGGGTCAGTAGAGTTTTTTTGCTGCTTCTTAATTAGTCTCCGTAGTGAGCTCTTCCAGTCTACAGGAAAACATCCTTCCTGAAGACATTTTTTTACAGGAAGAGTATATACTCCAGCCGAAGCTTGTGGAGATGGAGGACGAAACTGTATTCGATGAGATCTAATCCTGGACATTTTTGGATGTTAATATTTTGGAGAACTGCTCATAATTCTTCCAAGGTGAAAGGTTCTCTGGTTTCATCTGATTCATAACTGTTTGCAGTACGAATAGCAGTATGTAGACATGTAGACATGTATAGTATCTTATGTAGGACGGCACCTGAACGAAAGTTCAACTCCGTCTTTGTACACTGTGATGGTTACAGAAAGCACTGTAACAGGCCAAAAATGTGTGTAACGTTATGTTCGTGCAGTGTGTGTGTTGTTGTGTTGTTTAGTTGTTTCTGGCCGTTTTGTCACCAGGCAGGCGATCACCTGGAAGGCCTGCCCAGTGTCCGTCTACACCACGGGGAGGTAGGCCACAACTGCGCAAGAACCATGGCCAACCTCAACAGTCACGTACTGAATGTCCAAAGAGGGTTTGGAGCCATTCAAAAGAACCCCGTGCCGGCAACAGCGCACGCGCACGCACACACACACACACACACACACGCACACACACACACACACACACACACACGCACACACACACACACACACACACACGCACCAATTCCCAGGAGACAGGACAGCAGAAGACGAAGAAATAAGAATGAGAATAGCATAAAGTAAAAAATAAATAAATAAAAAATAATAATAATAAAAAATAAATAAATAAATAAATTAAAAAAAAATATGTATATATAAGAAAAAAGGAAAAATGAAAAATATATAGAAAATATATGTATTAAAAAAAAAAAAAGAAAAAAAAAAGTAAAATAAAATCTTTATCCATTTCTTGCCCACATCTTTATGCAGTGCTGCCCAAAGTGGTCCACAAAGAGAAAAGGCGTACTGTCAAACAGAAGTTGTAATGTCATTCAATCATGATCGGCAGGAACAAGTTCTAGATATAATTCTGAATTCTGTTAAACTGGAGTGGTGTCAGAAGTCTCTGGTAGATGACGGTATCACTGAGCAGAGGTTTAGTTGAAGAGAGTCTTGATAAAGGATGAGTCAGAGAAGTGCAGCATCTGTTAAAATCTTTGCGTGTTCTTGAAAGCCACAACAATTTTGTATATGACGTTATCAGGACGACAGACGAGGCAACAGGCTGGATTGTGATTTCTCATCTGTTTTCAGTTTAATTTCTTGAATTAACATTAAGGTTAAAAGCCTTCCTGCGATTAAAAGCAGCATTGCAGAAGGTTTGAAGGGCCTGGAAATTGTTGACAGAAATGAGTATCTTCTCACCTCCGGGACACAGGTTGGGTACTGTTGCCTTAAGAGCCGATCTTCGATCCTGGTAAATGGAGCATTCAAAAAGTACGTGAGGAGAGTCTTCCGGTAGCCCACATCGAGAGGAGACTGTATTCGAAAGTCTGAATTGGTAGAGTTTTGCATTAAGCGAACCATGCCCAGTTAGTATGTAGGAGGTAAACAGTGAGGGTAAAAACCATTTTCTGGTGGATGATGAAAGTAGTGCAGTTACGTCGGGAACGAAGTTTTTGGTGATAACTCCTTTTTCGGTAGAATTCCATCTATTCTGCCAGGTGTTCACTAACAAATTCCAGCATCTGGTTCGCTCAGTTTTGGGATCAGTCTGAGGGTTAACAATGATTCCCTGAAATTCCGTAGTAATGCCTTTGCGGATGTAAAAGCAAAGCCCTCTAAACACAACATGCAGGTCAAGTGGTATAGTGCCTGCAGTATGTTCGGAGAAGTCCTGAGCAGTGTCGTCCGGTGGAAATAGCTTATCAAGGATGTGATTGGCTGAGTCCTGCCATTTGGAAGTCTCGCGGGAGTCTTCAATCACTATGCTGAAGATGTCCGGAGGGTAGGTTTTGTCCCGCATGATTTGTAGACTAGGCCCACAGATTCGTCGTAACAGATTCTCTGACAAAGTCAGACCATGTTGCCTTCTTCCTAGCTGCAATAGCCTTTGTGTATTCATTTTTCTTAGCGATGTAGTCGCTGTATCGGGAGCTCGGTGGACGGACCGTCTAAGCAAGGTAAGTTCCCGAGTCCACCAAGGTTATACAGTGGGACGAAAGATTTTCTTCTTGGCGGATTTGTAAGAGGCCTTCAGGACAGCTTGCTGCAAGGTGGTAACTAATTCGTCAGCAGTGCAGACTGTATTGGGTTGGATCCGTGAGAGGGAAATCTGAGAATAGATCTTTCGAAGCTTCCCAGTCAACATTTCTGATGGAAAATCTGACAAATTCCGGAATCCTAGTTTCATTGGTGTTTATGGTCATAGCTAATGTTATTTAAAACAGGATAACTCTATGATCGCTAATTGTCCAGTTGGGAATGACTTCCCAATTGGAGACTAGAGGGCTAAGTTTCCTCGTGGAAATGGTGAGATTAATATTTGACTCTGCAATGGAGCTGTTGTAAGTTGTATACTGACTAGACTGATTGTGGATCGTTAGATTCCTGCTTATGATGAAGTCCTCAACCAGCATTCCCCGGGTGTCGGTAGTCGAACTGAACCAGAATGGTGATTTTGCGTTGGCAACAGTGGCTGTGAGGAGTGACTCGGGGCGATGAAGTCCAGGGCGTACTCCAAGAAGTTAAGGGAGTCATTGATATCTGCTGATGGGGGCAGTAGAGTGACATCAGGTAGAAAGACTGGTCAGAGTATGTGACTTGGATGAACGTTGCAAACTGGTTGCAGAGTCCCTGAATGACCAAGGCATCCAGATCTCTGTAAAGCACCACAATGCATGTTTTGGGATCTGCCTGGGCAGGTTGAATAATGCGGGTATGAATGGAATACCCGGTGATTTTTGCAGAGAGAAGAGAATGGGTCCTAGTGACAAACGGCTCCTGAATCAAGATGATGTCGACAGAGCGGCTCTCTGCAGCGAGGCAGATTTACTCTGCCACAGCACGTGACCTGTGCCCATTGATTTGCATAATCTTTAGACTCTGTGGTCCAGGTATGGAAGGGGAATTATCTGTATAGTGGGGGGGCTAGCAATGGAACCATCTCGAAGAGTAGAGCTGGTTGGACTAAACATTAGCGGTCCTTTGCCGTACTAGTTCTAATGGTCTTTGGTATTCTGGGCAGGGGATGTCCCAGACAGAATGGTTATGTTCCCGTCTTTGCCTTTTGCAGTTTACGCAGCTAGGCTCTTCATTTCGGTGGGGACACTCAGCATTAACGCGTCCACCGCGAGCACAGTGTCCGTAAGAGGGGGAGCTGTGCCTATAACCCAGGCAGAGGAAACATTTTGTCACCACTGTGAATCGGCAGAATCTGTGTGCATTGCAGCCAAGGAAGATTCTATCAGTTGATAGTATGTACTTGTAGAGGCGTGGAGAGAGACTAACAACACGGTGCTCTATCAAACTGGATTTGGCCTTAATGGCAAATCTTATCGTGGTTTCAGCTTTCACTTCCTTCCAAGAGAACCCAAAGTCAGCCAGGTTCTTGTGAAAAAGGTCTTTGATGAGGACCTCATTGGACACGTCTTTAGACGTGTCATAAATCAGTAGCGAGGGATTTTATTTCCTGGGTGAGGTAATGACAATACCTGCAGTGGCCAAGGAGTTGGAGGTGGAGATACTGGACAAATTCTCTTCAGTAGCTGTTTCCAGAAGGACACCCCGGTTTCTCATAGATCTCAGTGGTCTTACTTTGATACCTCTGTAGTCAGTCTTGAGTGTTTTGGTGACCAATTCTTTTATATCATTGCTCGTTTTAAGCTCTGAAGTCTCGTTGGCCCTCAAGAGCAGCAAGTGCTGTGGTTTGCAACTGGGGTCCGCAGTATTTTGTCTTCTTGAGTAGCGGTCAGGGTTTGTCCTGTGCGAATGACGCTTGCATAGGAGGTGGCCTCGGTCGGTTTTCAGAGGAACTGGTTTCAGGACCAACCGCGACAGGAAGCTTGGAAAACGTGTCTCCTACCCTCTCCAGCAGAGCGGTCCTCGATCGCAGCTCTTCATTCACTGCTTTCAGCTTTTCGTTGTCAATTAACAACTGAGTAGTAATGGTCTCCAAACTTGACCATAGCTCCTGGACATAATCACCTGCTGTCTTAGTGAAACGGTTGGTGTCATTATTCAGGAATGAGACTGGAATCTGGTGGAGTTTGGATATATCCTGATGCAAAGAAGTTGAATCAGAAGTGGCTCCTGGAATGGCAGCGCTACGTGTATAGTGGAGTTTGGATATGTCCTGGTGCAATAACGTTGCATCAGAAGTGGCTCCTGGAGCAGCAATAGGTGCTTGGTGGAGTTTGGATATATCCTGGTGCAATGAAGTTGAATCAGAAGTGGCTCCTGGAACAGCAGCAAAGAGGTTGAATCAGAAGAAGATGGAGAGATTCCTAGCCTTGGAGAAGATTTGAAGCCAGATGCAATGGTAAGGGTAGAAGGAGGACATATCAGTGCAGGAGTCTTGATGTCCAGTTGGGGGATAGCAGTAGAGCTGTCTAGCAAGGCAGAACACAATAAGTCATCAGGGCTCTGGTCAGATGCCACAGACAGTGGGCAACCCTCATCTTGGGAGGGGGGGTATGTGGCTAGGGAGATGCCAGCCCTAGGTTCTTTGATCTTCTTTCTGTCCTTTTTCTTCTTCTTCAATGCAAGATTGCCACTCTTTGATGGAGTCTTAGTTGATACACTGGGTTGAGGTGGGCTACCTGGGTCAGGCCCTTCTTTAGTGGTGGAATTGCAGCTCTCACACGTACTCATAAACACGATCTGAGCAAATGTGGACATCAGATATTTTGAAATCCAACCAAGGAAAAGAAGAAACGAAATCTCGCAGTCATCCCATTTTGCATTCTTGTAATGCCACACAACACGAGGTTGGGAATAGCCATGAGATAAAGGCTCCATTGGAGAAGAGAATCACCAAGTTGTGATCTGAGGTGCCTAAAGGACCACTCACTTCGACCATGTACTTAGAAGGATTGTTTGTGAGAAAAAGATCAAGCGCGCTGACTGTATGGTTAGGATTCTCCGGTATTCTTGTAGGTAAATGAACAATCTGTGCAATCCATGTACTTAGAAGGATTGTTTGTGAGAAAAAGATCAAGCGCGCTGACTGTATGGTTAGGATTCTCCGGTATTCTTGTAGGTAAATGAACAATCTGTGCAAGGTCATTAGTAATTGCAAAAGCTTTAGCATCTCGACCAGCTGGGTCGGTCTGACAAGAAAACGGAAGCCAGGTGGAGTTATGAACATTAAAATCACCAAGGAAAATTACCTTACTGTTAGGAAAGTTGGACTGGAGAAAGTCCAGTTGCAAAGTGAGGAAGTCAAAGAGTTCCAAGTGATTAGTGGAGTTGGGAGAACGGTAGATACAACAGACGAATTTGACACAATGAGGTAGAGAGATTTTAAGCCAGAGAAGATCGAAGACAGGAGATTCCAAATTACCAAATTTCTGACAGGGAACATCGGAACGGACATATGCACAAGTACCACCTTTGAAGCGAATGGAATCATACAGCGAATAATTTGGGCATCTGAGATGAGCAGTAGTTGAATCAACTGATAACTGAGATTCTGTCAGAAAAAGTACATGGGGTTTGGCAAACTGCAAATGGAAATGGACATCGTTGAGATTAGAATTGAGACCGCGTATATTTGTGAAATGAATTAAGAAGTGTTTGAGAGATTTATATCTTTTCGCAGATAAGCTTGCTCTATTAGTTTGACAATTCATGGTCTATTCAATAGTACGAAAAAGTGGGTGGGACATGCTGTATGAAGTAACGAAATCTTTTGATATGGGCGTACATATGGTAAGAATATATCCAGATCCTTGACATAAGGATCGACAATGACCCCCCCCCCCCCCCCGCATACACACTACTCAGACTCCCTCCGGTCACTGTCTGGCAGAGTAGAAGTAACAAGATTATACACTAGCTGATCCGGAAGCCTCCTCCGGAAACCGTCTAAAGTGGACTGAACCTATTGGTAACTCTAAAGAGTTACCAATAGGTTCGGTCCTATTGGTAACCAATAGGTTCCCAAAGAGTTACCAATAGGTTCGGTTCGGTGTACTGACTAGCGGCCGACCTGCAAACACCGTTTTAGAGCTGTACCCTCGAAATGTAAGGAAGTTTGAATCTCGCCATGGTGTTCATCATAACCTCAAAAGTCATCAATCATACTGCATGATGTAAGAGATGGGGAAGGGTTGACCTAGCTCTGGAGACTAAACATGGGTTCCACCACTTCAAGCCTCCAGTAAGCAAAGTGGTGGTAATGCACCGGTTGATGAGAGTCATCTACCACCTAGTATTGCCTGATAACACAGGGGCGGCATTCCTCCATGTGGTGTGGGCCCCACGCCTCGACCCCTGCTTACATTGGTTTACACCTGTGTGGTCACCCACAGTGTACGCCAAAAAAAAAAAAAAACTCTTCCCATTTCACCCGTCCACTCGCTCCAAAAGTTTGTCTAGTTCTTCCTTGAATTTATTTAAGCTATCAACTTTCACAACGACAGATGGAAGTTTGTTCCAGCAATCAACTATTCGCTGGCTGAAGGCAAATTTCCGCACATCTATTCTACAACTATCTTTCCTTAATTTGAATTTATTCCCCCTTAGGTTCGTAATCTGAGCAACAGGAAGAACCTCATCAGCATTGAGCTTGCTCAAAACGTTCAAGGCCCTAAAAACTTCAATCAGATCATCTCGCAGGTGCCTAGTCTCCAGATGCTGCGATTCGCAGAACTTTAGCCTTTCTAGCTAAGCGCAACCCTTTGTTGCCCTGCTCTGTACTCATTCCAGCAGCTCTATATCTATCCTAAAATGAAGCCTCCAGACCTGTATGCAGTACTCAAGGTGTGGCCTGACCATTGCCTTATATACAATGGGATAATCACCTTATCCTTGCTAGCAAAGTTACTGTATATCATTAGTAGGAGTAGATGCACTTTGAACAGAATTTCACAGCGGGTGGTCTGTCTACCCCCCCCGCCTCTATCCTCGAAACACTTTGAAGCCTGAATCAATCATGTGAATCCTTCCCATGATCCTTTGCACAATCTCCTCAGGACTTTGATGTTTTTGACTTCCCATGATGCTTTGCGCAGCGTTCACCCATGATCCTTTGCGCCCACCGAATTTCGTTTTTTTTATTATTTTTTTTTTATTTTAAATTTTGCAGTTGGATGGCAACATACGTATATTTTAAAAAGAATTATACATGAGAAGACTATTTTAAGGAACATGTTAATGTTATTTTAGGCAATAAATTAATTAGGGCTATTTTGAATTGTTGTTTTTACTTTAAAGTATTCATGAACAAATCAAAGGTATTATTTTAACATAATTAAAGTATTCATGACCAATATTTTTAACCAATGGTATTTTGTCGGTTGAAAGTGATTTTCAATATAATTTTTAATGAAGACAGAATTATAATGAACGAAGTCTTTTATTGAACACTGTTAACAAAATTATTTACAATTATTCTGATAAAATCTTTACTCACAGGTCTCTCTTCAATGTTCACAAACATGTGCAAAGGTATAAACTTCCAAACATTTTTAAATCTGTAAATTGTTGAACTTTAGACACGTTCAATCGTGATTAAAAATCTTGGCATGGTGTAACATGTCTTTTCTTGGAACACAATTCCTAATTAAATAGTTTATTTTTTATATTATTTTAATTTGTTTTGTAGCCAATAAAAAATAATTGCACGTTTATATGAGCGCAATAATAACTATTGTAATCATATAAACAAGGGGCCATTTCAAGCTGAATTTCCTTTCTTTGTGGACAACCAATTTTTTCTAAATTAATTACAGATGCATTGGTATATTTTGACAAAATGTGTTTCTGTCCTTCCTCTTTCACATAAATTAAACTACACTTTGTAGTGACCATATCCAACCACATCCTTAAATCTTTATGTTGAATTAAACCCGAATTCCATACTAATTGGTGACAGTTTTTAAAAATCCAAATATTTTGTTTCTTAATTGCGTTTGGTGATTTATTCCACCCACATGGTGGGTACATTACATTGCACATTGCTAAATAAATTTTCACCGTCAAAAAACGCAACTTCCTTTATAAAATAA
The DNA here is from genome assembly GCF_048544385.1 of Mastigoproctus giganteus. Lineage (NCBI taxonomy): Eukaryota > Metazoa > Arthropoda > Arachnida > Uropygi > Thelyphonidae > Mastigoproctus > Mastigoproctus giganteus. The sequence continues at coordinate 185,900,906 of NC_143584.1, read as the reverse complement.
TTTCCATGAGAATTTAGAAACATCTGAAAGTCGACCACAGCTGATTTTTGAGTCATTTCCTGGAACTGCCTGTGGTCAGTTGACGTTGAGGTGGTCCCACATTTCAACATAACACCGTCCATGTCGATAATCATACAGATTTTTGAAACATCACCGACAACGCAATAAGAAAAATTGCTCGTCTCCAAGAACCATCGGATTTATATTGAGTTTGTAATCATGTGATACAAAACTGACATGTTCCTGAGAAAGCCATTTCCAAGAAAGCCACATCTACAAAAATATTTCATATCAAGACAATTGGAATGGAAAATTATTTTATAAATGAAACTATTTGATGGAAAAATTTTGTTCACCAGCATAACACACATCCCCAAATAGCGTAAAACTCCACCAAATACAGCCAAACCACGGAAAATCTAAGAAAAATTATGTAAAAACATCTTAGTAAAATGTTTTTCAACATTTATTTAAGATTGAGACCACACCCTCACCCCAGCCCTCCATTGTACCCACAAAAGAATTACGGGGTCACAGCAAATTAACGCCTCATGATTTGTAAGATGCAAAATCTTACAGAATAAAAATAAATAAAAATAATAAGCTGGTTTTTATTAATTAAGATATAGGAGTTCTTGTTGCTAGTGAATAAGATAGTAATATCGTCTGATTTAAATAATAAGAATTATTCAGTATGAAATTAAATTTAATAGGTAGTAAGAAATAAAAGCAGGGTTCGAGCCATCAACTTCCGTTATAAGCTGGGAATAAACGTAGAACACTACTGTAAAGCAGCATGGGTCTAAACAACAAGAGACAAATTAAGATTTATGCGGGATTGAACTTAGTAGGGAAGGTTATTTCTAACAGGATACGACCGTAAACAGGAAGTGGATTCTTGACCAGCACACAAGTTTCCAAATATAGGTGCTGTGGTCACTAGATGTGATTTTCATAGTATTAGAACGCTATGGGGACAAGGCGTTATATGAGAGGGGAACGTTCTTATTTTTGGATAATCGGCAAACATCAAAGGGCACAATTTATTGCAGCTGATCCTCTACTGGGCAGGCTGAATAAGGATCTTCTAACAAATTGTGGGGGTGGTGTTTATTTCTTATTTATTATATATTTTTGTTTATATTATTACTCTAGTATTTATTATTAATTATATTCTTAAAAATCCCCACTTTGCATATGACTTGTTATTTCACAGAAGAATTCTGGTCCTGTGGGAGTTCCTATATTAGTGCACTCCTCCTTTGGATTTTTTTTGCTGTGTGTTCAGAAATGACCAAACACTATTTGCATTAAGTTAGATACAATTAGTTTATTATACATATTTACAAATAAAAGATCAAGCAATTCATTACACATTATTCACTTCATATATAGGTACATGGCATGGATGACGTTCCTGGTCATTAGGCTCTCCTATCATCATCTTCTTAATATTCGGCAACTAACACATTCCTACTATCAGTTTCACCTAACTCTTTCTTAAATACAATTGACATTTTTTATTTATTAATCATACTTATCTAGCACAATCCTACATTCTTCTTCATGGTTAACACAATTCTTCTTCTGGAATTTAATGTCCACTTTACACATTATTCTATTCTATTCTCACCCTAACATATTAAAATTACATGTTAATGAAATATACATTGGTTTATTTATTTCTTCATCCTCTCAGGTAAACTCCAGCATTTACTCTACTTCAGTAATGTTATATAAGTAACATACAACTGTACCTGCTTTATAGGTTAACCCGTCCAAAATTATTAACTTCCTTCCATTAATTAATTAGCAAATAAACCATATCTATAATCAATCCTTCGTTAAACTAATTCTACAATATTTCTTTACTCAACTATAGAACATGCACTGAGTTAACTGTATGTTTCCCTAAATCTCAATTAATATTTATCTAATCTTCCCTGCAGTCCTTTGCAATTACATAGAGGTATATTCGTTGTTTAACCACTTACTTCTGGGGATTTGGATCCTACCACTAATACAATGTTTGGCCTGTGACTTTCTGCTCTGCATCGGGGTCCTCCATTGGTTTGGAAACGTTCTTCTCCGATTCCGGAATGCTAACTTCTGCCAGGGACACTATTCGCTTTGCCGATCATCCTGGTGTCGTACCCTTCTTTGCTGTGCCGGATCATTCAGTAGGAGTCGCTTCCCATCACTTTATTTCTACAGGACGGTACGGTGTTCTTCCGTAAGCGTTATCTCGCTGTCTTCCTTTCAAATATATCTCTCGGTGGACGCTCTCGGACTTCTATGTTCCATCTCGAGAAAATTCCCTTTACAGTAACTTAGCTATGCTTTACTAACACTATCAGAACTTAGTCAACTCACCATAACTGGTTCTACTGGTGGATTACTTCCGGGGACTGTTTCCAGAGCCTACCTCCGAAAAAAACTTTATCACCTCCGAAAAAACTTTATCACGTATCTATTTTGCGCGCGCTCTTCCCCTTTTATTTCCCAAAATTTAGTAACGCCCCTCCTTTCCTCAACCAATCACTTCTATCTGACCATCATCGTCTCCCTTCTCATTTGCCTATGACACATGACAGGAAGGCCGAGTTCCTTCCGGTGTAGAAAGAACTTCCGTTTCTAGAGAATTCTCGAATATTCTGGAAATGACCAGAAATTTCGGAGCTCGGAACACATCCGGAAAACATCTGCATCCATTTTCTTGATTCGTCTCGCCTTATTATAAAATGACCACACCTGCTCTGTTTGCAGTAAACAAAAACGCTTACACCTGTTACCCCTATTGTAATCTCTGGAACACTCCGTCCCTTTTGCCATGCCATCAATTAACCCCCCACTGTTCCGTCTCGTATTTTCTTCACTTGCTGCTTCAGGTAGTGGGCGCTGATCGTATATCTGTTTCTAATGTTTATCTTCAAGGTATATTTGCTTGTACATTAAATTTAACCTTCTCTTAAATTAATTCCATTAGCGCGAGACCCATTATCTTAAACAATATTTGTGATTTTAAGTGTTTTCTTTTGAGGTTTACAATATCACTCTATCTAGCGTTCCTATCATAAATTATATAGACATTTAATTTAATTTGTAAGACTTTGTGTCTTACAAAATGAAAGGAGAAAAAAATCCGAAGATAGGTATAGGATTGGAAGGAGTCATTGAGAATAGGCGTGGCGATCTCTGGAGTAAGATGAAGGAAGGTAGAACGAAAAGGCAGTAAAAAGGGTTGGAGAGGGGGTCAGAGGCGACACAGTTTTTTTGAGTGGAGGAGTGAAGGGTTGGAAGGAGAGAGTTAGGCAGAGCAGAGTTAAAATGTTAAGTTAAGATGTAGCAGTGAGTGAGTCAGTCAGTTAGTCAATCCGTCAGTAAGCCAGTAGCAGACAAAGTTTTATTGAATGAGGGAGTGAAAGGAATGGAGAAAAGTGCCGTAAAATCATTGGAAAATAAAGGAAGCCCGATGTCAGTAAAGTCAGTATTGTCAGTATTTTTAGTAAAGAGCAGAAGACAACTAAAATATTTGAGAAAGCAGAATAAGGTGAAGTTAGCTCACTGTAGGATCTTGCACAATAATTGAGAAGGAATTAACTCCCGTGTTAATAAACAAGATGTCTGATGCCCAGGAGATAATGGTGTTGAAGCCGATAAAATCCGGAGCCAGACAGAAGGGAAGACAAACATGCTGAAGGATGGAATGAATCACTTTCAAGGAGCAAAGGAACCCGAGTCCCAGGAAGCAAAATCAGATAACTCCTGTCGAAACTTCCAAGGGTTTGTGAGATGCGTTCCAGATAGAATAGGCCTGCTGTTCACCGCGAGAAGGATGAAGGACGTGCCGCAAAGCCACTCAAGATAACTAAGTAAGTGGTTAGTTACATAAGTCTCTCATACACACAAAGAACTGTAGGAACCTCGAAATTTGATTAGCTGGACTTTTAAAGATTCTGTGAGATGAGTACTAAAAATACCAAGTTGTAAAGATAGGTTGGAGAAGAATCAGGAAGGATAGATATTAACAAACGGGAAATCATTAGATGTATGATATTTTGGAAGGGAATAGAAAGGGATTGATATTTGTTATTAATGGTTTTAAATGAAGCAGGATTGAATATATGCAGAAGGGAATTGAACGGGATTAGTATTTGTTATTAATGGTTTTAACTGATGCATGATTAAGATATATATATAAGAAGATGAGATTAGATCATGCTGTCATATGTTTGGGTTTAATCATTTTGGTTTTGATGTATTCATGTAAATATGTACAATAAACTGAATTTTATATATAACCTTTGTGTGTTTTTTGTTGTTCTGAGTACCCGCCTATCCGAAGGGAATTAAATGCATCTAAGAGCTTTTCCCCTTGAACCAAAAATTTTCTGTTAAGTTAATAGTCAGGTGCGCAAGTGGGGAGTTATTTAAAAAGGGGAACTAAAGTAAAGGATATACAAATATAAATTAAAATAAATAAATAATAAATAAAAAAATAACCCCCACAGATTCAAAAATATATAGAGCGTCATCACCAACTCAAGGGGGATTAATAATGATTATAACTTTCTTGGGTTTTTTTCTCAGAATTCCAATAAGCTTACACATTAACATGAAAAAAAAAAACGGAAACTGCGTACAAGTAATTAATGGACCCTTTAAAATTAGAGAAAATGTCAGAAAGAGAGAAAATAATCGGCTTTTTCCCATGTACCCAAGGGATGTGTTTGTCAGATTTTTTGTGCTGTCAAGACATGAAATTCATTCATCACAGTAAAAATCAGGGTGGAAACACACAAAATACTGTCAAGAGATAGAAATATAAGAAAATTAAGTAAAAATATCTTAAATAATACAGCTTCAACATTTATTCAACACTCAGACCCCGCCACAACTTCACAGGTTCTTAACAACCCCCCCCCCCTCAAAACGATTATTGTAACTGTTAAGACACGCCTAAGGTTAAAAATATATAAACCATTATCACTGAAATAATTACATTTTAGATCTTACTCATACAAAAGATGAGCAACGGTAATTTGAAACAAAAACCTTGATTTAACAAAGCTAGACAAAAACAACATACTAGATGAGGGCAAAACACCATACATGTGTTCAAACAATTCTAATCTACCATATTTAAAGTGCAAGTTACAATAAGAAAAACCAGCAGTGTGTTACAATAGGAAAACTCACCACAATTTTCCAGAAACATAAGTACCGTAATTTTGAAACTCAAAGCAAACAAGAGTTTTGAAACCATGGTAATAGCAGTAATAAACAAATTTTCTGTTTATACTCCGGGACGACCAAACGGTCAGAGGAGTTCACAAGATAGACAGAATACAAGAAACAGCACCGTATTCAGCAGTCACACGGGCTTGAACTCCGGTCACTCAAGGCACGTGTACTTATGCACCCGCGTGCCTGACCACTAGGCTATCACCGCTGTTACAATCATTTCCTTATTGATGTATCAGCAGATACCGTGTTTATTATTTACCAATATAATACCTTACTTTATACTTGAAAAAGAAAAAAATCGAAGCAAACACATGAAAAATTAAGATAATTTTAACTGGAAACGTCACCACTTTTAATTCCATTATTTCGACTGAAAATAGCCGATGTCTGCAGAAATAGTACCCACCGAAGGCTGTTAGACCAACCCACACACACTGTTCATGCTAAAAACAAGGAAATAAACATTACATCCATTCACATTACTCCTTTGCACGAAAACCTAAGAATTTTCATTTTAACCCTGATGATTGTGGGACTACAACAAACCAGGACCACAAAATAGCCTTCGAGCTATTTTATTTTATTTTAATTAGATAGTATGAATCAGAGCTGTAATACTCAATATGTTCTACGTTGATAATAATATTAGTAAATTAATAAGAGGAGTTTACCTCAATGTAGTACGTAGAACACTTCCATATGATACCCTCCAGAAATTAAAACGGAAAAAACGAAAAAATCGACAACTTACCGGTACATTAAAGTAAAATATAAATAATTAAATAATCAATTTAACACAATTCAAAATCAATTTCAAACAATTAAAATTCAAATTAACGCAATTAAAAGAATCTAACGAAAATATTCAAAATGATTTTCCTTCCTGAAGCTGACAATGCTTTTCGACCGACTGTCGTGATCACAGGAATGAAAATTACCGAATCAGGCTAAACCTGCAACTTAAATAGTGATTATATGTCTTCGCGCATGCGCGTAAAGGTCCACACATCGGAGATCAAATATGGCCGCCGAACATTAACAGAATTCTCGTGTAATTTAATTTCAACGGTTTCTGCAATTAATAGTCGCGTATAATTACGTTGAACGTTAAGTATTTTGGCCTCGTTAAATAAAAAAGTACGTTTTTCGTTAATGGCATGAAAGGCTAATTCTGACGCTGCTGAACGAGAAGCACGAACTGAGGCTTCGCGTTGATTTACACGAATATTAAGAGAAAACCGCGTCGAACCTTGGTAAGACGAGTCGCAATTGTGCTTCTTGTTCAGCAGCGTCAGAATTAGCCTTTCATGCCATTAACGAAAAACGTACTTTTTTATTTAACGAGGCCAAAATACTTAACGTTCAACGTAATTATATGCGACTATTAATTGCAGAAACCGTTGAAATTAAATTACACGAGAATTCTGTTAATGTTCGGCGGCCATATTTGATCTCCGATGTGTGGACCTTTACGCGCATGCGCGAAGACATATAATCACTATTTAAGTTGCAGGTTTAGCCTGATTCGGTAATTTTCATTCCTGTGATCACGACAGTCGGTCGAAAAGCATTGTCAGCTTCAGGAAGGAAAATCATTTTGAATATTTTCGTTAGATTCTTTTAATTGCGTTAATTTGAATTTTAATTGTTTGAAATTGATTTTGAATTGTGTTAAATTGATTATTTAATTATTTATATTTTACTTTAATGTACCGGTAAGTTGTCGATTTTTTCGTTTTTTCCGTTTTAATTTCTGGAGGGTATCATATGGAAGTGTTCTACGTACTACATTGAGGTAAACTCCTCTTATTAATTTACTAATTTTATTTTAATAAAATAGCTCCTTTGCGACGAGCTATTTTGTGGTCCTGGTTTGTTGTAGTCCCACAGTGATCATATGATTGTTTATATGATCGCAGTAGTTATTATTGCGCTCATATAAACGTGCAATTATTTTTTTATTGGCTACAAAACAAATTAAAATAATGTAAAAAATAAACTATTTGATTAGGAATTGTGTTCCAAGAAAAGACATGTTACACCATGCCAAGGTTTTTAATCACGATTGAACGTGTCTAAAGTTCAACAATTTACAGATTTAAAAATGTTTGGAAGTTTATACCTTTGCACATGTTTGTGAACATTGAAGAGAGACCTGTGAGTAAAGATTTTATCAGAATAATTGTAAATAATTTTGTTAACAGTGTTCAATAAAAGACTTCGTTCATTATAATTCTGTGTCTTCATTAAAAATTGTATTGAAAATCACTTTCAACCGATAAAATACCATTGGTTAAAATTATTGGTCATGAATACTTTAATTATGTTCAAATAATACCTTTGATTTGTTCATGAATACACTAAAGTAAAAACAACAATTCAAAATAGCACTAATTAATTTATTGCCTAAAATAACGTTAACATGTTGCTTAAAATAGTCTTCTCATTTAAAATTCTTTTTAAAATATAGTATACATGTGTTGCCATCCAGCAGCAAAATTTAAAAAAAAAAAAAAAAATCGAAATTCGGTGGGCGCAAAGGATCATGGATGAACGCTGCGAAAAGCATCATGGGAAGTCAAAAACACAAATTTCCTGAGGAGATTGCGCAAAGGATCATGGGAAAGATTCACGTGATTGATGACGTCATCGCCTTCAAAGTTTCAACATCTGTGTGCGGTGGTGGAGGGGAGAGGGAGGGTGGAAGACCATCCGTTGACAAAATCGGTTCAAAGTAGTTCGATGGCAGCACCACCTAGCGGTGGGGTGGAGAGAGGGAGGGTTGACCACCCACTGACAAAATCAGTTCAAAGTGTTTTGCTGGCAGCGGCACCTAGAGGCGAAGGTGGGGAGGGTGAGGGTTGACCACCCACTGACAAAATCAGTTCAAAGTGTTTCGATGGCAGCGTCACCTAGCGGCGGGTTTTAACAGTGTGCAGCGTGGATGGGGAGAGGGAGGGTGGAAGACCACCTGCTGACAAAATCGGTTCAAAGTGTTTCGATGGCAGCACCACCTAGCGGTGGGGTGGAGAGAGGGAGGGTGGAAGACCACCCGCCGTGAAATTCTGTTCAAAGTGTTTGGCCTGCAGCGGCCGCCGCCGCAACTAAATTCGGTTCAAAGTGTTTCGAGGGTGGGGAGGGTCGACAGACCACCCGCTGACAAAATCTGTTCAAAGTGTTTTGAGGGGGGACAGGGTCGACAGACCACCCGCTGTGAAATTCTGTTCAAAGTGCATCTACTCCTACTATCATTGATAGGACCCCATGAGTTGCTCCAGCAGCCTGTCTATACTGCTCAGAAAACTTCATATCTGACTGTAAAATTACCCGCAGGTCTCTTTCATTGTCCACGCCCTGAGTATAACACCACCCAGTTGGTACATTTCTCTCAGGTTACTGCTACCTATATGCAGTACTTTTGTCAATGTTAAACTTCAGTTGCCCCGTCTCAGCCCGTCTACCCAACTTTTCCAGATCATGTTACAGTAGCGTACTGTCATTAGCAACCCTGCCAACCTTTTTATCATCTGCAAACTTCGACATTAAGCCTGATATACCTTCATCAATATCATTGATAAATATACAAAACAACAATTGGCCCAACACCGAACCCTGAGGGACTCCACTAATAACGTTAGTCCTCGAAGAGCAGCAACCATTGATTACCACTCTGTCTTCTTCCATTCAACCATCCCTTTATCCATAGCTGTAACTTGCCCTTAATGCCATATTGCTTCATTTTATACAGTAGTCTTCCATGTGCAACAGTATCAAAAACTTTCCTGAAATCCAAGTAAATGATATCAAAATTATAATTTTGCATCCAGTTCCTTTGTGACCCCATCGTAGTATCCAATCAAATTGGTCAGGCAAGACTTCCCCTTAACAAACTCATGCTGTGTCTGAACTATTACTGCAGCCTTGTCTAGATGATCCTGCAATGCTTCTTTAACAAGTGCCTCCATTAATTTCCCTGGAACAGAAATCAAACTAACAGGTCTGTAATTAGCTGTGTCTCACTTTGATCCCCCTTTGTCAATTGGGGATACATTAATGCTAATTCACTGATGATTTATTGGCTTACATTGCTTATCTGCAGGAAAAAAGGTGAGGGCTGAAATGTTCGGAGAACTAAAATAGTTGGTCACGACATTTTAAGGCAGAGCGATGACGTTTGGCGTAAAAGACTAACACATGATTCCATCTGTCTTGTGTTGTTTGCAAATCGTTCTCCGTGGTTGGTTATCGTATGAATTTAGGCGCATTAGTATTTAAGCCATATTGCTCCGTGTATATTGTCTGTAAATCGCGTGTGTTCTGTGGTCGATTTCCTCTTTGCTGGCAGAAAAAACCGTGCTACCTCGCCTGAGACCTACTAACTCAGCCACGTTGTGCAAAAATGACCCCTAAAAATTCCTCGCGTCCTTAACGGGATTCGAATTCAGGTCTTTTCCACCCGGTGTGGGGAGGACGGCAATCCTACCAACTGTGCTCCCCACGAGAGCACCTTAAACTGATTACAAGGTTATTCTCTAATGGAGAGAAGAAAACTTAAGTTCAATCATTCTTAAACTTACTCCTGTCTTATAATATGTCACAAAACAGAGTTTGCTGTTTCCATGCTCATCTTCGATAATAATCAGGTTTCCAGACAAGATCACATAACTTTAGGCATGACGTAGCCGAGCGGTTAGAAGCGAGCTGATACATGACATTACCACGGTCCTCCCCACAGAGGGCGAAAAAGACCTGAGTTCGAATCCCTTAAATTACGAGGAATTTTTATGGGTATTTTTCAAAACGTGATTGAATTAGTCTGTCGACTAACTCAGTCAGCCAAGAACAGATCCTTGAACCCTATGTGCGACTTTTTAGGGATACAGTTAGCCCAGATTTTCTTTTCATGCACGACAACGCCACTGCACACAGAGCTCAAGTGGTGGAGGAATATCTTCAAACTGAACATATCCAACGACTACCGTGGCCTGCACGATCATCAGACTTAAATCCCATGGAACATGACGTGTGGGACGCAATGCTTGGGTGTCGCATTGCACGCGATAGCCAACTCCTCGGTCACTTGGTGAGCTAAGTGGTGGTGGAAGAAAGGGATTTGTTGCAACAGAATCTTGTAGACACCCTTATATTGAGCGTGGTTCATCACTGTCAGGCCTGTTTAACCGTTGGAAGGGATCATACCGATGTCACGTGACCATATTTTCGAGCATCTATCGATTTCGGTAATTATTATACCACCTCTGTACCTGTCCAAAGTTTCTCACTGTCTTCTCATTTCATCGCTGTTTGATATGGTGGTGTACCATACCACCATCGATATGGTGGTATGGTACACCACCATATCAAATTTTCCCCTCTTCATCCCATGATGCACTAGCTACACTACTTTTTCTACGTGTTCTTTTAATTTTGTCTAGCAGTGTATATTGACTGTTTATGGAAGACAAGAAAATAGCCTTAAAATTAGCCATATCTAATGAGTGTTGTTTGAATTATAATTTTCAGACAATGAGGAAAACTTAGCTTCGACTGAAAAGCAATTTTTGTGGATGAGGAGTTGTTATTTACCTCAAAATCAAATCACAGTTAGTTTGCGCATAATGATTTCAGAGAATTCCTGTGATAAGAAATAAAATGAATTTATGGATCTACACTGTTTTAATACGTTTTTAACCAATACATTGCAGGCAAGATACATCCTTAGAAGGGTGGGTGATAAGCCTCACTTGTCACGGATTTCCCCCTAAATTTGTCACACTCGGCGTGTTTTTGCTTTCTTAAATCAACTGGAATTTAATACCAAATTCATATGATTAAATGGAAGCGTAGGAAATATTGGTACGGCCCTAATTACCATACATGAACACCTTCATATAGAAAAGAAAGGATTGTGAATATCCTGTGTTAGAAAAGAAAAAAAAACACAAGGCGAGGTTAATCTCCACTCGGGAACCCAAAACAACTACATAATCCCAAGAAGTCTAATCCATACAGATCTAGAAAAGCCTTTTCCTTAAAAATATCAAAAAGAAATGAAAATTAACCTTTATATCTAGAAGAAAATACTAACCGAAACCAAGCCTGAGGAAAGGGCACCAATAAGGGAGGGGCATCGCCCCTAAAATTCTATTTAGATTGGACAACGACGAAAACCTGGCGTCAACAGCTCGTTCCACCTCATCCCACAGATTCAGTAGAATTAAGATACACTGAATAGGTCAATGTAGCATGGTAAAGTCACCGGCATGCTCTTGGAACCTGTCCCAAATGATCTTTGCCTGGGATATGGTGCAATCACCTGTGGCAATTCGCGTACTCCACGCTATTCGTCACATGGTCAAACACATTGTGGTCCGGCTGTTAGATTACAGTGTTCACCCTCCACTGGCCTCTTCTATTAACTTTGAAAATGCAAAAATCATCGCCTTTGTGGATGACCTGACTACTGTTGTTTGTGGACACTCCCGCAAGACAATTAAGGAAAATGCGAACCGATTACTGACTGATCTCACATCATGGGCTACTCTCAACAAACTCCGTATAAATCCGGGAAAAACGAAGATGATGCTCTTCAAGAACAAGCTTGACCTCAGACGGCCACCACAGTCAAGATCACCGGCATACAACTTGCCATCGTCACTCACACAAAAGTCTTAGGTGTAATTATTGACCACAAGCTCAGTTTTCTCCAGCACTTAATCCACCTCAGTGACAATATCAAAAATTTTTCAAACTTAATAATTCAAAGAACAAGGAATGAGTGGGGTCTATCCAAAATGTCCCTGCTACTGTATTATAAAGCAGTCTTTCTGCCGATTGTGACGTATGCAACTGATGCCTGGTTCCGTCGGGTTGGCCTTGATAAAATGCGTAAAAAGTTGGTCTCCATTCAATACTCCATGCTGTTAGGCTTCTGCAGTATCTGTAGAACTGTCTCAACCCCCGCTATTCAAGTCATTGCTGGAACCCTCCCGCTAGACCTTTATGTCACCTATCGGGGACTCGCTTTTAGGATAAAAAAGAACATCCCTATGAGTTCCTGGATATTAACATTTGGCTGACCCGATGGGACACATCCTCTCTTAGAGCAGTCACTTGTAGGTTCCTACCGGACGTTACCTACCCTGATAGCAAGTCCTTCCAGATATGGTTCTCTTCAACGTTAGAAACACCATTCCTGATTAAGGTGGGATGGGTCCATGAATGAAAAGCTGCACCAACTGGGTCTGAGTACTACAAACGTTTGCAACTCTGGCACAAGAGAAAACTGGAAACACCAGTTTTATCTCTGACAGTTCACTGAGGATGGTGATAGATGGCATTAACTTTTGCACTAACTGATGTCTTCTAACTTTTCGTTACTGCCAATGTTCATCAAGGCTCAGCTCTTTGAGTATGCCCTCAAAGAGCAAATTCCGAGAAAATCCAAAACAGGACCCAAATCTCAGATGAACGCCTGAAACTTATAGTACAGAATCCAGATTACACTCCAGCAATAAAGAATTTTGCAATGAGCCACTTCAAGCGAAGAAGAATAATGTACAGATCACCGCTGCTGGAGGAATATCATCAGCATCGGCATAGAGAGAGAGTTTTTTTATGTTTCTCTCTCTCTCTCTCTCTCTCTCTCTCTCTCTCTCTCTCTCTCTCTCTCTCTCTCTCTCTCTCTCTCCGCCCTGTGTGGAACGAAAAACTATTTTTTTAACACAACGGGTACTCTGTTTTTTTACCCTCCTCTGGAGTGGGCCCCCAAGAAGATTCTAGCCCACCTTTCGACAACATCAAGTGTACCAATGTCTCGAATTGAGACAGTACGAGGCCTTCTGGAATTGGTCCACCATCCAGTGGTGTGGACGAGTATCCAAGAGGCAGGAACAGAACAACAGAACACACCAACCTACATTACCCACATATCTGGCCCTTTTGCACCAGTACTGTTCTTCACAGAACTACGAGGCGGAGTTCAACTGATTTTCTAGGAGTCGCCCTTTACAAAAACACATATCCACATGTCTTTTATTAAGATTTCTTCGTCAGCAGGACCACCGTTTTCTGGATATTATTTGGTTGTTGGACTGTTCTTGGTATACGCTAAACGGTGTTGTGCGCGAGCATGTCAGCAGTACCACAATTTCCGAAACAGTTCCCAAGGTCAGTATCAAGGTAAATGTGTTCTTTAAATCTCTCCATAGTCACTATTATTACATCATTAAGATGGCTTTATTGCCCATTTTGGACATTCATTGCGCGCACGCTTACTCACGCTCACACACACACACACGCAATCACTATGCATCTGTATCTCATTACCCGATCTGTCTAAGCGTGACAGAGCAGCCATTGAGAATTAGTAGCGGCAATGATGCAAAGCAAAGCTCATACAGCATCATCCAAAAAAAGAAAGAAAACTAGTAACACTTTCCCTATCACCTATCCATCCCACCCAAGCTTTAGTGTTCTTATTTTAGGGTTTTAGGAGCATCAACGATTAAGGCCATGTTGTTCTGTGTATACTGTCTGTAAACTCGTGTGTTTTGAGGTCGATTTTGCGCTTTCTGGACGAAAAACCCGAGTTCTGGGAGAAAAAACCATGATGCCCACGCCTGAGACTGACTAATTCAGCCATGGTGTGAAAAAGGCCTAAAATATTCCTCCCGTCTTGATGGGACATTTGTCTAGTTCTTCTTTGAATTTATTCGAGCTATCCGTTTCCCCAAGAATAGATGGAATTTTGTTCCAACAATCAACCCCCTGCTGGCTGAAGGCAAATTTCCGTACTTTGATCCTGCATCCGTTCTGTTTTTCCTGTATATGAATTTATGCCACCTCATGTCCGTAGTCTGAGAAGAAGGAAGAATCCCATCGACATTGGGCTTGTCCAATTTATTTAAAGCTCATCAATCAGATTACCTCGCAGGTGCCTATTCTCTGGAGGCTGCAGTTTGCGAAAACTTTCTTGGTAAGAGTTTCCCATTTGTTCCCCTCACCAATCTTGTTGCCCCTCTCTTCACCAGTTCCAGCAGCCCTACACCTTTCGAAAATGAGGCCTCTAGACCTGTATGCAATACTCAAGATGTGGCCTGACCACCTGACGACCCAAGAGATACCCTCCCCTCAATGTTGATCATCGTCGACGGCGATTGATGTGATATCAACAAAACGCTGGTTGGATAGCGCAGGACTGGAAACGAGTGTGCTGGTCAGATGAGGCCAAATACCTGGTGCAACACCCCGACAAACGCCTTCATGTTTGGCACAAGCAACGCGTGTCCATGGCCCATCATGATGGTGCCCACAAGTGACGGTTATTGCTTAATATGGGGCTTGTTTTGCTGGCAGGAACTAGAATCCCTGGTGCGTATCGACCAACATTTCACTGGTGAAGTGTAAAGTGTTGTCGTGTCTAACGGCACAAGGGATTTCCCCCATCTCCGCGTAATATAAATTGTAGTGTGAAAAAGAACTCTGTTGAAGCCAGAGATTTAAAAGTGTGTGGATGTTAAGTGTAGTGTCGTTTACCGTTGTTTATCTGGCTATTTAGCTTTGGATCCCTATTGGGGCCCACTGTTGCCCATATTTGGCCCCATGGAAGCAGACCGGGTACACCAGTATTTTAAGTAAGTACTCTGGCTGGTCCTGCAACCTAATCTACTGAAATTTCAGTGGCTAGGGCCTAAAAAAAAAACAATATATATATATATATATAGAACCTGAAGACTGGTGGGGGAAGACAAATAAAGGGACGAGAGGTAAGGCGACTACAAGAGTCAGTGAGGCAGGCCCATGCCTCACCAGGCAAAGAGAGGGGTCGGCAGGAAACAGAGTATCCGTCTCCTCGCTCCCTGCCGGGGGATAGGGAATTAAAGATGAATAGGGTTAGGATACCCCATTCAGATCGCTTTACAGCGTTTGGCAGCAGAGCTGCTGGTGGTCCCAGTCCGATCGCAGCTGAGATCGGACTGGAGCGGGATCGTTCGTGGGATAGTTTCCGTCCATTCTGCAATCTTTACAGTCTAAGGTCCAGTTCGCTTGTCGGCGTTTGTGGGGTATTCTTGGATCATTGCCTGTCCATGTGGTATTTTGCCTCTGGGACTTTGCCTCCATAACCTGTCTCAGCCTTCTGGACTCCCTTCAAAAGAGGGCAGTTGGTTAATTAACTACCCGTCTCTTACAAAGTCTCTTCACCATCTATCTCATAGCTGTTCTGTTTCTTTCTGCTGGATGCCTTTTCTATAGATACATCCATGGGCATTGTTCTTCTGAATTGACTTCTATAATTCCCACTCTCTCTTCCAAACCAGTCCGAACAAGTACCGCAACCAGTCAGCATCTTTTTATCGTCCAGCTTCAAACTCACAGAATCAGCTTTTCATCTTCTATCCTCTGGAAGAACTTTCATTCAAATTCATTTCCCGAAAATTACAAACTACAGAAATCGAAGGGTAATGTCAACAAGTGTCCTCTCTCTTCTCAGCCTTCAACCATACACGTGTTAACTACTATACATATGTAAGTTCCAGCAACTTTCGTGCATAGTAGTATACACTAAAATCGTGTTTGGGACATGATAAATAATTCAAATAATTGCAATTTTCCAGCTGCTCGCTTGTATTTGCATAATTGCAACGATGCTGATGATCATATCCAAGGAAAACGTGTTCTCTTCAAACTCAGCAAAATCTCAGTCCAAGTATAATACGTACGGATAATGCGTCATCATGTTGATGACGTCCTTGGAAGAGGAGAACAAGGATGTGTTCCTTATGTTTTTATCCGACTAAAGGCTGGAATAAAACTTCCTTTATGTTCGCTTACTCAATTATGGTTGGGAATTTTGCCGTGATATCTCAGCTTACCGCATCTCCTTCTGGAGCAATGGGTAACTCATCTGTCTCAGTAAAAGATTATATATATTTGTATTATAAAATAGTTTATATGTTGCTTCATTCATTCTATCGTACAATTAAACAACTAATATGTTCTTCTGGAGTGGATGTCATGAGTACAGGTAAAGTATAATTCCAGAGTTTCTTCCATTTTAGATTTAAGAAGTTGATCTCCGTGAAACGTTGGCTTCTTTAAGACTAGCGCGAGGCAATTAAGGTGACGAATGAAAGGTTCAGACAGTTTTAAAATTCACTGCTATTTCTTGGAAAGAAAAAACCATGAGCGTGGTCTTCATTCCCGAGATTGATTAACTTGGTCGATGTACTTTAAAATCCAGCTCATTTAGTCATGTATGTTTAGATGAATATGAAGTACGCTGATATAAGTGCCCAAAAAAAGTATAGAAAAACACTCCCCCCCCCCTTACAGATGTATGAAACGGTGCGAATGAGATGGATACTACTCTTAGAGATGGACGCCACCCTAAGAGGAGTATGGGGAGGAGATGGACGCTATCCTCGAGATAGACACCACCCTAACAAAAGAGGGGAATAGTTCTCTTGATGTTTAAAAGTGTGTGGGCAATAGCAGAGATACTAAAAACGCCAAATACTTCCGACATAAATGTTTATATTTAGAATATAAGTATCAAATGTTGCAAAAGAACTGGAGAGTTTATTCCATGGATATGTAATAAACTCTCCATTTTAAATAAATAAATCATTAATAAATAATCTAAAATAAACTTAATAAAATAAGTAAATCGTTCTTCCCTATGCAAAGCCAACTCAATATACACTGGTGTCCAAAATTTAAGGACCAGGCATATCAAAAGAACCTCGTGAGGTACAGAAATGAAGAAGGAAACAACATCGACACAACAGCGGAAACAAAACAGTACAGAGGGACGTACTCCAGGAATATGAGGGAATTCAGTCTATTGCATTAGTAGAGGCATATGATGCAAGAAAGCAAGCTTATGCAGCATCAGCCAAAAAAAAAAAAAAAAAACTTCCACTTCACTCCTCCGTTCGCTCGAAATACATGTCCAGTTGAGCCTTAAATTTATTTAGGCTATCAACTTCCACAACAAGGGATGGCAGTCTGTTCCACCAACCAACCACCCGCTGGCTAAAGGCAAATTTCCGCACGTCTATCCTACATCTGTCTTTCCTCAATTTGAATTTATGCCCTCTCAGGTGATTATTCTGAGCAAGAGGAAGAATCCCATCGGCATTGAGCATGCTCAAACCATTCAAACCCTTATACACCTCTATCAGATGACCTCGCCGGTGCCTAGTCTCCAGTCTCTAATTTGCAAAACTTAAGCCTTTCTTCGTAAGAGCACCCCTTTGTTCCATTCACTAATCTTGTTGCCCTTCTCTGTACTCGTTCCAGCAGCTCAACATCCTTCTTGAAATGAGGCCTCCACACCTGTATGCAGTACTCAAGGTGCGGCCTGACCATTGCCTTATACAAGGGAATAATCACCTCCCTATCCCTGCTAGAAAACTTCCTGTATATCATTGACAAGATATACATGAATTTGCAGCCCGTCTGCACTGCTCAGAGAATTTCATATCTGCCTGCACAATTACCCCCAGGTCCTTCTCATTCTCTACCACTGTCAGTGTAGTACCACAGAGTTGATAAGTTGCTCTGGGTTTGCTGTTTCCCATATGTAGTACTTTAAGAATTTATTATAGTTACACACAGAGCGTACAAATAAAGAAGAAATATATGAGCTTTCGGCTATATGGTAGCCTTCATCAGAATTAAAAATACATGAATGGCAGTTGGAATGAAGATGTGCACTGCCAGGTGCGTGAGACGCGAGGTTTAATTGTTTGTTGACGTCTGTGGCTGTGACGCATGATGACGTGGCCAGCGCTTGTCCAATGACAGAACTACTGACTCTGTGATCGGGTTGACTTGGCAACCACTGTTCCTGTTCAAGGATTTATCCGAAGATTTTATATTTAACGATTCCAACCAGGTACGTTTTAGGTAATGGTGGGATCTGTCTACCACCACGACATCGCGGTGTGGGTCGATGTCGTGGTGGGTTGTCCAGACATGTTCGGCGATAGCTGAGTGTTCTATATCCGCTAAACGGATCGCTCTTTTGTGCTCCGAGAGACGTTTCTCGAGTCGACGTCCAGTCTCTCCAAAGTAGCAGCTAGTGCAGTCACGGCAAGAGATGCGGTAGACCAAACCGCTCTGCAGAAGGGTGGGGACAGGTGTTTTCACGTTGGAAATGAAAGAACGCAGTTTCTTGCCTGGGAGTTGGATGCACTTTATTCCGTGCGTTCTCAGGATTCTACCGATCTGTTGTGACAGGTTGGGGTAGTATGGGATGAATGCCCTCGTGGATGGCTCGTCACTGTTGGTGTTGTAGCTGGTCGTCACGATGTCACGTGTCTGTAGATCACACCTGTCGAGGACATCAATGGGGTAGCCACACCTCGTAAGGTCTACTTTGACCCTAGTGACCTCTTTGCGTCTTTCATCAGCGGAGCTGGAGTGTGTCCAGGCGCGAGTAAGCAAGGTTCGGGCAGTGGAGAGGAGGTGGCCTCGCGCGTGTGCTGACCGGAAGTTGGTGAACTGGCCAGCACACATGGGCTTACGATAAACTGTAGTCCTCAGGTATGTGCCTTCACGTCGGACAAGTGTGTCTAAATATGGTAAGGAGTTGTTCGACTCCAGCTCAATCGTGAATTTTATGAAGGGCGATAGTGAGTTGAGGTATGATAGAAGTCGCTGACCTGAGTCTCTAGGGATGACCACGAACACATCGTCAACATAGCGACACCAAAAGGCGATGTGATCTGGTGCGTGTGCAAACGCACGTCCCTCTAACTCCTCCATCACGATGTTTGCTGTGACCGAGCTGACAGGGGAACCCATGGCCGTGCCATGTATCTGCTGGTAGACTGAGTCATTAAATATGATCGCACCCCCTGTTAAGCACAGTCTGAGGGCGGCGGAAATGTCATCGGGTGTGAGACCAGTTCTTTCGTTGAGGGTTCTATCATTGTCCAAGAGTTGTTTTGCACAAGAAATGGCAAGTTCCACAGGGATGGAGGTAAAGAGCGATATGACGTCGAACGATGCCATAACTTGATCCTGCGAGATGGATACAGTGCGAATCCTCTTTATGAATTCAACACTGTTGGAGACGGTGTGGGTGGTCTTGCCAACTAGAGGAGAAAGAAGTCTCGAGACAAATTTAGACAGCTCGTAAGTCGGTGATCCACAGCAGGATACAATTGGTCTCAGTGGTGTGTCTTCTTTGTGCACTTTCGGTAGGCCGTAAAACCGTGGGATCTGACATCCGGAGGCACGGAGGTGATTACGGGTTGACTGTGTGATCTTCCCTTGTTTCAGCCAACTGTTGATGAGGATATTCACCTCTGATTCCCATCGTTCTAAAACTCTGTTGGGGTTGATGGTCAGGGGTTTGTATACGGTAGTATCCCGTAAAAGTAGTAGCGCTTTCGCCATGTAATCAGTGTGATCCATTACAACCGTACGGCGGCCTTTGTCTGCCTGTAGAATGACGATGGACGAATCCTGTTTCAATGCCTTGAGGGCAGAAAACTGTGTACGGTTGAGGTTAGAAGAGACGGGGCGAGCACGGTGTAGAACTGCTGCAGTCTTCAAGCGGATTGTGTTGGCTACATCTTCTGGGAGGCGTGATAAGCTGGCTTCCACACCTAAGGCGATGTCGGTGATCGGCGGGTGCTTAGGAAGAACGGCAAATGTCATACCAAGAGTCAATAAGTTTATTTGGTCCGCAGATAACTGTTTGCTGCTTAGGTTCAATACGAAGTCCGTGGAATTAGTGAGAGGGGTATTACGTTGGCTGCGAAATTGACGGGATTCATTAATCAAATTACAAAACTTACGTTTCTGCCGGGCACAATAAAGATCTGATTCTCTGACGGCCTGGTGACATAAAGTGTTGACCACATCGGTGTAAACGGGATCGGGAATACAGTTTATCGTAAGCCCATGTGTGCTGGCCAGTTCACCAACTTCCGGTCAGCACACGCGCGAGGCCACCTCCTCTCCACTGCCCGAACCTTGCTTACTCGCGCCTGGACACACTCCAGCTCCGCTGATGAAAGACGCAAAGAGGTCACTAGGGTCAAAGTAGACCTTACGAGGTGTGGCTACCCCATTGATGTCCTCGACAGGTGTGATCTACAGACACGTGACATCGTGACGACCAGCTACAACACCAACAGTGACGAGCCATCCACGAGGGCATTCATCCCATACTACCCCAACCTGTCACAACAGATCGGTAGAATCCTGAGAACGCACGGAATAAAGTGCATCCAACTCCCAGGCAAGAAACTGCGTTCTTTCATTTCCAACGTGAAAACACCTGTCCCCACCCTTCTGCAGAGCGGTTTGGTCTGCCGTGACTGCACTAGCTGCTACTTTGGAGAGACTGGACGTCGACTCGAGAAACGTCTCTCGGAGCACAAAAGAGCGATCCGTTTAGCGGATATAGAACACTCAGCTATCGCCGAACATGTCTGGACAACCCACCACGACATCGACCCACACCGCGATGTCGTGGTGGTAGACAGATCCCACCATTACCTAAAACGTACCTGGTTGGAATCGTTAAATATAAAATCTTCGGATAAATCCTTGAACAGGAACAGTGGTTGCCAAGTCAACCCGATCACAGAGTCAGTAGTTCTGTCATTGGACAAGCGCTGGCCACGTCATCATGCGTCACAGCCACAGACGTCAACAAACAATTAAACCTCGCGTCTCACGCACCTGGCAGTGCACATCTTCATTCCAACTGCCATTCATGTATTTTTAATTCTGAAGAAGGCTACCATATAGCCGAAAGCTAATATATTTCTTCTTTATTTGTACGCTCTGTGTGTAACTATAATAAATTCTTAATGAATCCAGAGCGCGTAGGCCTGTTTCGTTATGTAGTACTTTACATTTGTCAATGTTAAACTTCATTTGCCACCTCTCAGTCCATCTGCTTAACCTTTCCAGATCCTATTGCAGCAGCATAGCGTCAGTAGCGTCCTTAACAACCCTGCCAACCTTTGTATCGTCTGCAAACTTGGATATTAAGCTTGATATACCATCATCAATATTATTTATAAATACAGAAAACTGCAATGGACCCAACACTGAACCCTGGGGGACTCCACTGATAACATTAGTCCACGATGAGCAGTGTCCATTAATTACCACTCTCTGTCTTCTGCCACTCAACCATCCCTTTATCCATAGCAACAATTTGCCACCAATGCCACACTGCTCCAATTTGTGCAGCAGTCTTCCATGTGCAACAATATCAAAAGCCTTTCTAAGATCCAAGTATATAATATCAAAGTTATTCCCTGCATCCAGTTCTTTTGTGACTACATCATAGTATCCAATCAAATTGGTCAGGCAAGACCTTCCCTTAACAAAACCATGCTGTGTCTGAGCTATAACTGAAGTCTTGTCTAGATGATCCTGCAGGGCTTCTTTAACCAGTGCCTCCATTAATTTTCCTGGAATAGAAGTTAAACTCACAGGTCTATAATTACTTGTGTCAGCCTTTGTCCTTCTTTGTGAATTGGGGTCACATTTGCACATCTCCAGTCTGTGGGTACCTCCCCTGAGTCCAAGGAAGCTCTCATAATTATGGCTAACGGATTGCTTACTTCCTTTGCTGCCTCCTTTAATATAACTGGATAGATCCCATCCACGCCATGTGCCTTTCTTGTATTTACTTCAACAATTTCTCCTCCACTTTACTCTCAATTATTACAAGATCATCTAGCTTACTGCCAGAGTTGAATACACCTCTGGCATTCCCCTCGCTGAATAACTCCTCATGGGTGAATGTAGATGCAAAATATTGATTTAGTTTGTTAGCTAACTGAGCAGGATCATGAACAGTTGACCGTCGATATCAAGTGGACCAATTTGATTCATCTCCTTCCTTCCAGACCCCACATAAGCAAAGAACTCCTTGCTGTTTTTCTTTGCATCCCTTGCGAAAGATTTGTAGTAATCTGCCTTATATTGCTATAATATAATTTCAATTCCTGTTTAGTTTCAAATTCACCAATCATGTGAATTTGAAACTAAAAAATTTTCAAATATAAAAATGTCGTCTGCACTCATTGAGGTGAAGACGACCCATGAGACTGATAATGGCGTCGACCAACTGCATTTTTGAACAATGGTGCTTTCGACAAAATGACACAGACGTCCATTGGTAGCTGACCCAAAAGCCGTAAACTTTTAACACTAATTACGTTCATTTTGGTCTTTAATATTTTTATACATTTCCAACAAGTTCCCTGACAGCATTATCCAGCTTTTAATACATTGTACTTCTAGAATTAGGCAGACAGGATGGTCGAGTTGCAGTAGTAACAGGAGGAACTCAAGGAATTGGTTTGGAGGCGGTGTCGATGCTCTTGTCTCATGGAATGCACGTAATTATTGGTAAGATCTTATATTTAACATTGAACTTATTACGTTACATTAAATCCATCGTTTACAACTAATTTGCAGTTCTATAAATTGATGTATTGCGTGAAGAAATATTTCTCAACTACTTCTGGCGATTGTTTGAGTGAAAAAACTTCCTTTTGAGAAATATGGCGACTTACAATTTCTTAACTGACATCTTACAGAACAAATATAGAATTTATTTTCAATATGTTCTATTTTAATGAATTTACATTTTTAATTTTCTTCACCACATATAAAAAGATAGCGTTACGTCATGGATTGACAGCTTGAGTTCGTAAAGTTCTCTAGAGATGGCGCCACAATACATTATTTCATATATTGTACTCGTGGTTGTGGTTTTCTCTAGCGGAGAAAAAAATAAGCTTTGCACTGTAACGCCATCTGTTAACAAAATCTAGAGTCACGATCCATTTAAAATAAATTCCATCCGGTAGCAATTTTTATCCAGTTAGTAAATTGTAAATTGCTATTAATTTTGAAAGTAAATAACCTGTTTATTTTATATATTATTATCGTTTCATTTTTAAGGGACTGTAGTTTCAGAAGAGAAATACAAAAAAGTTATCGAACAACTGAAAAATAAATTTCCTGATTCTAAAGGTACGCAAATAATTTTAAACTGTATAAATTTATTGTGATTTTCTGAAACTTTATTTTCTTTCGTAAAAATAATATTCCCAAAAGAATGTAGTAATCCAGTAATGAAATTAATTTCTTTATTCGTCTTTTCTAAGCTTTTGTGTTTCATATTTTTCAGTGGAAGTGTGGTATCTTGATCTGTCTTCTATGCAATCCGTGAAAGAGTTTGCTAACAGATTTCAAAAATCAGGTCTTCCCTTACACGTGCTACTAAATAATTGTAAGTGTTTCTATCATATCAAACTATTTCTTATTATTATATTCGATTTCGATGCTTGTCTCGCAGGTAATTGATAGAGGGTCATCAGATCAGAGAAGGGTTGGAAGGCAAGGTATTTTGAGAACTGCTCTAAAGATATAATAATAACATGATCTGTATGCAAATGACACGTTGATGTATGCATATTAAATATGTAATTAAATATTTACAAATTGGGTCGAAGCAACTATCTTCAAGCGTCAGTGTAACTTATCTGTAAATTGAATGTACGAGTGGTTGTTTTAATATTTTCTGGATGAAAATCCCAAGTTTTGAGGAGAAAAATCCAACAAATACTCGTCTGATAGCTGTAATGAAAGTCATGAAGTGACAAACAAAAATGTTCATTAAAACAACGCTGTCGACTGTGTTACTCGTTGGGCCTTAAGCATTTAGCTTAAATTTACACTAAGTCGCCAATTTATTAGGTATAATTTCTTCCCTAACAGCATCGCATGTAGTAGTGGCAAATGATGTAAACTAGCAAGCTTATATATCAGCTAATGCTTATATATCAGCATTAGCCAAAACACACACACACACACACACACCCTTCATCCATCCCTACCCTTCAAGAATCTGTCTAGTTTTTCCTTGAATTTATTCAACCCATCCACTTCCACAACAACACATGGAAGCCTGTTCCAACAATCAACCATTCGCTGGCTGAAGGCAACCTTCCGCACATCTGTCCTGCAATCATCCTTCTTCAACTTAAATTTATGCCCGTCTAAATGTGTTTATTCTCAGAAACTGGAAGAATGCCATTAACATTCAGCTTACTCAATCCATTCAAGGCTTTAAACACCTAATTCAGATGGAGACTAGGCACCCGCCGGTACCTAGTCTCCCGAATCTGCAGTTTGCAGAAAATAAAGCCTTTCTAGGTAAGAGGACCTTTTTGTTCCTTTCACCAATGTGGTTGTCCTTCTCTGCAATCGTTCCAGCAGATCTATATCCTTCCTAAAGTGTGGGCTCCAGATCTGGATATAATACTCAAGATGCGTCTTGCCCGTGGCCTAGTACAAAGGGATAAACACCTCCTTGTCCCTACTAGCAAAGTTTCGGTATATCACTAACAAAACTCAATGAGCTGTACTGCCAACTCGTCTGCATGGCTCAGAGAATTTCGTATCTGACTGCACAATTACCCCCAGATCTTTTTCATTTCATTTCCTACTACCCTGAGTGTAGTTCCATACAGGTGATAAGTTACTCTGAGATTACTGTAACCCATGTGCAGTACCTTGCATTTGTCAATGTTAAACTTCAACTCCCATTTTTCAGCCCATCGACCTAATTTTTCTAAATATTGTTCAGTAGCATACCGTCACTACTGTTGTTAACCATTCTGCCCTGCCAATCTTTCTATCATCTTCAAACTTTGACGTTAAGCCTGATATATATACCTTCATCAATAATTCTAATAAATATTGAAAACAACAATGGGCCCAGCACTGAACCCTAATAACATTAGTGTCCATTGATAATCACTCTGTCTTCTCCCAATTAACCGTCATTTATCCATAGCAGTAACTTGCCCTTAATGCCACACTGATCCAGTTTATACCGCAGTCTTTTATGTGCAACAGTATCAAAAGCCATCCTGAAATACAAGTACAGTATATGATATCAAAATTATTTTTGCATCTAGTTCCTTGATTATTGCATCATAGTAACTTTGCAGATTGGTTAGACAAAATTTCCCCTTAACAAATCCATGCTATGACTGCAGTATAATTGCATGTCTATCTACAGATGGTTCTGCATTACTTCTTTAACCAGTGCCTCCATTAATTTCCCCGGAACAGAAGTTCAACTAACAGGTCTGTAATTACTCGTTTCACCTTTTGATCATCCCCTCTGTGAACTGGGGATACATTCGCACACCTCCAGTTCATAGGGACCTCCCCTGAATCCAAGGATGCTCTCATAATTATGGCTGTTTGCTCACTTTCTTTGCTGCCTCTCTTAATATGATTGGATAGATTCCATCCACCCCAGATTCCTTTTTTATGTCCATCTTCAACAATTTCTCTTCCACTTTCCTTTCAGTTATCACAAATTCATTTAGCTCCCCGTTGGAGTTTGATAAACTTCTGGCATCCCCTCCCGTAAAGTATTCCTCATGTGTGAATGTAGATGCAAAATACTTATTCAACTTGTCAGCAACCTGAGCAGGATCATCAACAGTTAACCCATTTACGTAAAGTGGCCCAATGTCAGTCAGCCCCTTCTTTATACTGTTAATATAAGCATAGAAGTCTTTGCTGTTTTTCTTTACATTCTTTGCCAGAGACTTCTCATAATCTGCCTTATCTTACCTAACCTTCTTTGTTACTTTTAACAGACTAATTTATATCTACCATAGGCTTCTGCATTACCTGATACTTTATATGCATCCCATGTACTTTTCTTCTCTGCCAGATCATGATAACCTGATAACCAGATCAAGAGTATTACTCCCTGTAGTTGCCCCTCGATCATGCTGCTGTAGAAAACAGTCATCCAAGCAATCCTCAAAAGTCTTGCTAGTGTGTGAGTAACCAACCCAAAAATTCCAGTCAACATGTAGAAAGTTAAAATCCGCCATTATAAGATATTCTGATAATTGGCCCAATCTTTTCTCTGTACAGTTGTTCGTTGTACTGATCAGCGTCGTTGGACCTATAACACACTCCTTCTGTCAATTTTGTTTTCCCAGCGCTTATGTTACATCAAATTAACTCAACATTGCCCTAGTCACCCATATTGACTGAATGCATTGCTTTAGAAATAATATACTGCTTAACTAAGAGCATAACCCTTCACCCCTCTTGTCCTGACTGTCCTACCTGTATACATTGCGCTCCCCACATTCACATTCAATATCACTTATGTTTGAGTGAGATCATGTCTCTGCTCTGCATTTCACGTCTTGACCAGCAATTCAAATTCAACAAATTTATTTACAATCTTCTTAGCATTAGTGTACATGCACATGTTCTTATTCTCAGTTACACTTACACAGCTCATGTGTTTACTAGTTTCATGACCTTCAGCAGTTCCTGAAATCCCCAGCAACTGGTTTTCCAGGCCCCTGCTCATTCCAATAGAAACAGTGCAAGAATCACTTTCATCTCTGCCTGCGGCTCTAGTTAATCTATTAGTCTGCGTATCCTCACAAACTAGCAGTTTTCCGAACCACCTAACATTGCCTCGATAGCATCAGTAAATCTTCTTGCATCCTTTCTATTTAAATGTATCCCATCCCTGTAGAAGCAGTCTCTCCTATCAACAAGCACAGGCCAAGTTGAGAAAAATTCTACCCCATGAGCCTTGCACAATCTCTCGAGGGCCGAATTGATCGACAAGGCTCTCATCATATTCTCCCTTCTATCGCGTCTGGGCAGAATTGCAGACACTTTCAAATTCAAAAGTAATTCTCAACTTTGTTTTAACATCGCCATGTACTTGTTAAGTAAATCTGAAGATCTCCTACTCTTAATATCATTAGTGTCAACGTGTGCAACAATATCACCTTTTGCGCCCTTAATACATGATATCTACTCTACAATGTCATCTACTTTTGCCCCTGGCAGACATACCCTGGTCCTGTTCCACCTATTCTTTTTTTGCAGAATGTATTTCCCGTTTCCCTAACAATAGTCACCTACAATAATCACCTCCTTCAGGACCAGTGCATTCTGCCTTAGATATTGCTACTGTATTGACTGATGCACAAGAGGGAACTCTGGCGTTGAGCTTGGCAGCTGAGAGCTTGAGGACGCCCCCCATTTTAATTTCTTCAACGGCATCTACACTACTCTTCAACCTGTCATAAATGTTCATCAGAACGCTGAGTTGGTGCCTAATTTCTTCACGCTTTCTGTACCTAGGACACACACACAAAAAACCTCCTCCTTGGTTGTATCAATCCTGTTACAGATAGTCCGGCAAACATTTCACAAGTTGCACATTTTGTTAGGCTGTGATTCGTAGAAGAAAGGCCCTTCGATTCTTCTTCTCCGAGCGCAGCATTCCCGCTGCTTTAATATGGAGAATAGTTCTCGTTTAAATTAAATTTAATTGCTCAACAATGAAAATTAATAAAATTAATGAATTTAATTGATTTATTGAAAATACTACACTAAACTGATTGAGTCCTAAATTCAGTGATACGTATTGCGTTATCTTATTTTACATTGTATGTCTAGTACTACTGCGGAGAGACTTTTCAATAACCTGTGCAATGGTAACCGAACAGATATTGCAAATTGAAAACTCGTCATATCTTGTCACTGACAAATAATCACACCCGACAGCCGAACCGGGTTCCACTCCTGTCATCAAAAAACGATAGGGTACGGTAAAAGTGGGCTCGAAGAGCAAACAGCACATAGGAGAACTGGATAAAAGCTGCATGGTTTGACTAATGCCGGTTCTTGCTGTTTCACATTGATGGGAAGACTAGAATATGGCGAAAAAGGCATCATAATTCCATGGACCCATTCTGCCATGTATCATGATGCAGGGGGATGGTGTAATAGTGTGGGGAGTTTAATGGTACACATTGGGACTGTTGAATATCATTAATATCATTGGAGGATGCCACACGTTATGCAGAAATTGTTTTAAGCCAGATGCATCCCTTCATGGTTGTGGCATCCCACAAGGTCAGAATTGCATAAAGTGGTTCCAGGGCCTGTGCGATGAGGCAGAAGGAGCCATTCGGGGTAGAAATGAGAAGCTATCCAACTTGCATCAACAATGGGAATTGAATCCACAGAGCAATCATCCATATGGCATTCTGTCGACACGAGTCCATGCTATGATGAATACTAACAGTTCTGGGGGATAAAAGGAGACATATTTAAAATTAGGATACGTGTATAAATAAAGTGGCCACTCAGTGACAAGTGGAGGCAGCTTTCCAAATGAGAAAATAGAGTTTTTATTTTAAAATTTAAACAGAAAATAAAACATTTATTTTAAAGTTAACCACAGTATACTTCACTTTCAGCGTCAATGCGATATTGTACAGTTAAGTTGTTAAAAAGTAGACGTATTCCACAGAAGACTTATTTTGAAAGATCTTTCAAGAAAGCACCCAAATTCAAAATGATTATGAAATCTTTTCCCGCTTTAAGAAATATAATCTGAAAACTACAGATCCTACCAAGGAATAAGTTTTTGCACAGTGTCATCACTAGGTTACTAATTGTTGATTAAAATATTCCAAAGAGAGTAATAGAAAATTCCCCAAACTATTCCTTGGTGGATTATGTTGTTTTTGACGTAGAGGTTGTTCAAAATTGGATAAGTATTTATCATATTTTTGTATAACAAGCAACTGATATGTTTTCTAATGAGTTTTCCTTTTTGTCCATCTTCTTCTAATTGAAACCAATTCACTAACAAATTTCTTCAATTTTTACTCTCTGCAGCTGGCATAATAAGTGCTCCGGTCAGATTAACAAAAGATAACTTTGAATCGCTTTTTGCCGTCAATTATCTGGGTCACTGTCTTCTAACGAATCTTCTGTTACCATGTTTAGTCAATGGAAGCTCGGAATTCAATAGTGGAAGAATAATAAATGTAGCGTCGTGCACACATTACAGCGCAGAAATTAATTTCGATGATTTGCATGGAAGGTAAGGTTTTTCCTAATGATCTGGACATTGCGAATTTATTTCCATTTTTATTATATAAAATTTTGCTGCACATAGAATTCATCTAATATTTAATCCGTCATTACTTCTCAAGTATGTTATGAAAAAAGACTATATAATAAATATACGCTGCTCTACCATTAATATGGTAAATTTCTGCAATCTTTATTTGCAGAAAAACCAATACCTTTAGCTTTATGAAGGCTTTAGTCTCTGTGGAACAAACTCAGCGTTTTGTAAATGTCTTCCAACATTTTCCGTTAATCGGCTTTCAAAGCGGCCACCAGTTCAGCTCTGTATTTTGCATCTGTGCTCTGGGCTGGCCACTCACCAACGCCCATCTCCTCAAGGCAGTCCTTCACAAGGCGAGTAATACAAACTCAATTCCTTATTTCTTGCCACTTACACCAAACACTCTTTCTGAATGAACGGGTACTCGATTTTATGAGTTAAAGCTGGTACTCCTCAGTCTATATGATTGCAAAACACTCTAGAATCATCTCCAATCCTCTATAATGTTGAAACAATACTCCCACTTTTCTAGAATATTCTACAATAATCGACAATGTTCAGGAATCTTCTGCAATGTTCTACCACATTCAAGAGTCTTCTACACCTTTCTGGAATATTCTGAATATTCTAGAAATTTCTTAAATATTATTTAATTTTTTTATTTTTATGCATAATAGAAACCATTTTAATAAAAATTGGTAAACAAGTTGGTCCTCTTTTAATAAAAACTTTGAAAATTAAGATAAATGAAACTTGATTCCGACTTTAAGGTTGGAGAGTGTAAGTAACTCGTTATTGTCCAGGACCTCTAGATAGACCTCATGGTTTTGTGAAAAACAAGCAATGGTTCCAGGTCAAACCTGGAACCATTGCTTGTTTTTCAATGGTTTGAAAATAGTTTGCCCTAGAGTATGTTTGTTTCTTGATGACACGTGGGTGGGAAGTGACTAACTATCAACGGAGGGGTGTCCGGATATTAGGGCAGTGTATATTTTCATCGTATATAATTCTTGTAGTCTACTCTTCACATATAAATAACTAATACTGTAATTTGTATCCAAACTCTCTTCTTATTATGTATATTTTTTTCATCTATCACTTTAGGAAGCTTTATTCCAAGTACTCAGCGTACTCACAGTCCAAACTGGCAATTGTTATGTTTACCCAATCACTCGACCAACACTTAAAGAAATGTAACTATAAAGTGACAGCAAATTGTCTTCATCCTGGTATTGTAAACACGAATATTTTTCAATATTTATGGTGGAGCCCTCTTGTTGTGTATCTTTTGAAGGTAGGTCCCCTTCTTGTACGATAAGAAAAGTTTAATTAAGCGATACTCTTAATGTTGATGCTTTCATATATTAAAACATACACTGAGTTGGCTTTGCTTACGTAATACTCCATGATCCATACATCTTGTCATCCACAGGCTGTATTATGGTCCATGAGATGTGGACAGTGTCCTGTGGAAGTGCTACCCCTGCGTTGCACAACTTGTCCAGTAAAACCCGCACACTGTCAAGTGGATGGTCTTAGAATCTTATGTCCTTTGTCAGACCCGTACATTTGTACACAAGGTGTTGCCAGTGCAAAGCCAGCCCACTGTAATCCAATTTGACATGAACTTTTCAACATAAACAGACCAAATGAGCTGATTATATCTTCAGGTACTTTCATCAATAATCTTTATTTCCAGAATCCACGAGAAGCAGCTAAGACTCTAATTTTCGCTGCCCTTTCCTCTGAATTAGAAGGCGTAGGAGGGAAATACCTCGAAGATTGTACAGTGGTTCAACCAAGTAGGTATTCTCAGTGCAAAAAATTACAAGAAAAACTATGGAACATAACGTGGGAATTACTGACTCCATGGTCTGAAAAAATATAGGGCATACTGTGTGACATTTGTCTATCAAAATACAATAAAATATTCTTCTTTCTTGTTTTATATTAATTAACAAGAGAATTCCAGACTCCAAGAGAATGCTCGCATTCTCTTGGAGGCTGGAATGTCATTAGTATAAGTTTGGTGAAGAGAAAATTTATGAGCTAGATCTGAAGAATATGGAGGATGGGGTACTACAAGAATGTTTTGGTTTTGGTGGCATGGAATCCTGCCGTTGCATGAATTCCAATTCACAGTGTAGTAAACAGGCTAAAAATATAATTATCACCCGGTGTACAAGTGTTAAGTAAAGATTGAGAAGAATTTTAATTAGTCACCTCCTGAACTTTTATGACATAAATCCTTACATACGTCACTCTTGGTTCAAATCTGTTTTCCGCCATATTATTTACGATTCGCCATATTATTTCCTGCTAGAACGAGTCTTGAAGGTTACTCAAGACTCGTTTCACCAGGAAATACAGTATAACAGAATATAAGAGGAAAGCAGTTGTGATATTTCTGTTATTCCTGAATACGAAAATGAGAATTCTTTTGTGGTCTTTTATTTGTTCGATGGAAGTGGAAGCCACAAAAAAATTGTACCACAATTGAGGGAGTTGGTTAAAAAATAGTTATTTAAGAAGGGATTTTTAATTTTTAGTGGGTAGATTGGATTCGTTAGTGAAGACGGAACAGAGGAGGTGCATTTGCTTTTTATTGAGGTGATATTTAAGTTTTTAGAGAGGCTGGAAGAGGATTTTTAGAGGAGCCCGGGAAGTGGTTCAAAGATTCAAGATCATTTAGATGTGATCAAGCCCCTGATCACATCTAAAATAGCTTTCCGTTATAATCTTTGAGATGATGACATCTTTGAACATCCTTGAACTTAAAATAGCCTTGGGATGCATAACATCCGAGTTAAATAAAAGCCTTCCATTGCATAATCTTTGAGCTAAAAATAGACTTATTCACAATATTTGAGGTCGAATGTCGAATCGCTTAATCATTGAGGTGAAATGGCCGACACAATCTTTGAGTTGAAAATAGCTTTCTATCACATATTATTTTTGAACTAAAAATAGCTTTCGAACACACAATCTTTGAGCTGAAACTAACTTTGCATCACGTAATCCTTGAGGCAGAAATAGCTTTTGATCACATAAACTACTTGGAGGTCAATCCACTGCCGTAGGCATGAGGATAAGATAATAAGTTGTCGGTAAACTTTCGAGTTTTGGTCTGCATAATCATTGCAATGGTCCAGAGCTCAGATTTTCTGCCAGATAAACAATTATCCGACAACTTCAGGTCATAAATTACAGAACGTCTACCCTTATCTATTGGAATTATTACGTGAATATACAAACCAACCGGTTGGGGCTTCATCCAGGATGTAATTGATATTCATTTCTCGTTAATTCTGCCTTAATTCTCCTAAATTTTGCATTCTGATGTTCATCCTGGATTAGTTTCTATACAAGGAATGGTATTACAGCATGGCGATGCGTTGGATAATACGGGAATGTCTTTTTGTACCACTCGTGAGCAATCAGTCCTTCTAACAGTTGGTTTATCACTACAAATATGCACGCCAAATTCCAGGTGGTGTTGCATCCTTCGAGAATCAGGTTGGCCCCCAAATAAATTGAGATTTCCGCCATGAAGTGCGGACACGAGACCAAATCGAACCAACCTCCTCTCGGTATGGTATGTTTCAACGTTACCACAGAATCACCTATGGGAGATAAATCAAAAAATTAGTCATGAATTGCTTTACTAACATAAAATCAACTATTAAAAATATGCAGTTTTGTGAATAATATTTTCAATTCACTAATTTTATTAATATAATGAAACCAAAATATGGTTTGACTTTTTCTCGATCTGTATTACGTGTCATTCGTGTGATGGAAGATTAGAACTTCCTGGCAACTACTCCAGAGGTCCCAAAAAGATGTGACTCTCTGATATTAAAATAATAAAAGAGAATATTATTATTCATATGGGGACTAATGATATTAAACGTATACGATCTGACGATTTGTTGGAAAAATACAGGACCATGCTGAGGAAATTCCGCGAGCTAGGCCACAATGTCTATGTGTCTGCAATTCTGCCCAGACACGATAAGAGGGATTATATGTTAAGAGCCTTGTGGATTAACTCAAGACTCTGCAAGGCTTTAGGGAGGAAATTTCTATCAGCATGGCCCACACTTGTAGGTAGAAGGAATTTGTTTTTTAGAGACGGGATACACTTAAACAAAGGTGGTGCAAAAGTTTTTGCCAGTATTATTGAGGATACCTTAAAGGTTCAGGAAAACTGCTAGTTAGGGGGGATGTGGGTAATACTGACACGCGTTTATCTGATAATATTGGTCACAGTAACTGTTGCACATACCTCAAGAGCTCTTATCTGCTACCCCAACTGAACATATTATCTAGATGGTCTGGGGGCAGAAACGTTTCAAGTGAGCGGGTAGCTAATGCCAGGGAAGAGAGCCTAAAAAACTTCAAGGGTTGTGTTAGGGTTGTTAAATATACAAGAACATAAGGTATAAGGTATGTTCGTGTCAGACGGCACCTGGGATTTCTCCCATCTCCGCGTGTGTTTCGCTGTATCGAGGACAGTACACTGTCAAGCCAGAGACTTGAAAGTGTGTGGGTCGTGTCTGTGCAGTGTGATATGTTGTGCCCATTGTTTATCCGGCTTATTGGCCGCCAGGCCCCTAGTGGGGCCCGACGTTGCCCATACCCTGCCACGTGGAGGCTAGCCGGGTGTATCCAGTATCACAACAATTTGCTCTGGCAGGTCCTGCCACCTAGTTTCCTGGGATTTCAGTGGCTAGGGCCTATTTAAAAAAAAAATAATAATAAAAAAAAAAAAAATAATAATAATAATAATAATAATAATAAATAAAAAATAAATAAAATAAAATAAAATAAAAGTTTATGCATTTGACATTAATGCTTAATGGGATTGCTGTTAGGAAATCGCTGGTTAGGGTTGAACACTAAAGAGATGTGTTAAAGGCCAAATAGGTCGGGCAAAATTTTGATGTTATTAAATTTAGACATGTAACGCTAGATAAAAGCTGATAGTGTTAGATATCTTAGAGATTTTCACAAAACCGGTAGAATTTAGACGTTGGTTATAATTTGGCGGCATTGTTAAGGGGTGTACTCGGTCGATTTAGTGAGAGAGAGGGGGAGGAGATTGAAGACTGGGGAGGAAACAGATAGAAGAATAGGGACGGATAGAGTAGGCATCCCCAAAGAGGTCAGTGGAGACGAGCCCCACCAGGCGAAATATGGGGGGTAGGCAGGGAGGAGAGGAGACAGAGGTCCATCTCCTCCATTCCCTGCCTGGGGATGGGGTTTTAAAGGGAACCAGGTTAGAGTACCCAGTTCGGATCGCCAATGGCGTGTTGGCAGCAAAGCCGCAGAATGTCTTCGTCGGTGTCTTGTCCAAGGAGTGTCGAATCCGGTATGAAGGTCCAGCTGCTCATCCCGCTCTGGGGGTGGGATATGTTAGCTGGCAGTGGGGGCCCTACCAGGTGAAGGGGGGGAGACGCACACATTTACTTCATTCGGAA
Source organism: Mastigoproctus giganteus (assembly GCF_048544385.1). NCBI lineage: Eukaryota > Metazoa > Arthropoda > Arachnida > Uropygi > Thelyphonidae > Mastigoproctus > Mastigoproctus giganteus. Next base: position 185,866,190 of record NC_143584.1, on the reverse strand, counting down.
TGTGCATTCTCACTCTACTTGCATTTTTTTTTTTTATACTTTTTTCTTATTTTATAATTTTTTTTATTATTTTTTTATACTTTTTTCTTATTTTATAATTTTTTTTATTTATTTATTTATTTTATTTTATTTTTTTATACTTTTTTCTTATTTTATAATTTTTTTTTTTTTTTTTTTTTTTTTTCACTCGACTCATTCATCTTTTTCTCACACACCAGGAGGGGATGCAATGATGGGTAGCGTAAATTTAAATACTAATTAAAACCAGGGTTAGTGTGTACTTAACTTACCATTTGTGTTCTTTTCTCTCACGCTTGCACTTTTATTCATTCTTCTAGTTCTCATCTCATTTATTCGACTCTTTCTTTCTGCACTGCACTCTCTGGGCACCGCAACTTACTGTTATTCTTCAGTTGTGGTGCAGGCCTAGCTGCAAGGTTTTTTTTTTTTTTTTTTTTGCAGGCCAGGGGAGAATGCAGTGATAGTGTTTATGTGGTTTGTAAATGTTTGTTGGTACAGTATATATATATAAAGCGATGTAAGTTATTTTTAACTTTGTATTCTTTCGGCCAATTACATTTGCTCTTCTGCTCACCCCCATTCACTTTCTCTGCATGCATTCCCATCCCCCTCCCCTACATTGGTTTGGGGCCCCAGGTTCCTACACATGGCATGGTAGTCATGGGGAGTTTTGTTATGTCAGGTTTCTGTCAGGGTGCAGAATACTGCTATCCTAACAGTTTTTAAGTATTCATCTGGGCGTGTTGGGAAACTTGGGCAATTTTACTATTGATTATTGTTTAATTGCTGGGGGGCTGAAATTGCTCTGCGCATTTCGAAAACTTTCTGTGTGAAAGATGTAAAAGCTTTATAATTTTGCTCTTCTATGATGAAGAGATGTTCTTTTCCCCTGGGAAGGGGACCAATCTGTGCTATTAGCTCTGTTCTGGGGATGTCATATATTATACATTCATAGAGAATGTGTGCCCAGTCTTCACTTTCGCCACAGGTGCAGTTTGGGTCATCGGTCAGGCCTAAGGAGGTTAGTTTCGCCTTTAGTGAGCCGTGCCCTGTCAATATAAATGTTGTAAAAAGTCCAGGGGCATACCACTTAGGTGGCTTTGGGCTAACCATTGACACCAGTGGCAGAAACCGTTTGGTGACCAGACCTCTGGTTTCCTGCTCCCACTTTGTTTGCCATAGCTCGTGGAGCTTTGTGGCTATTCTTTTTCTTTCATCATTGAAGGTATTGGTTGTATCAAGGGCTATCCCCAGAAATTCTGTGGATATGCCCTTTTTAAATCTATAATATAAGCCTCTTTTGGCTACTTCCAGGTAAAGTGGGAGAGTTCCGGCCAGCAACTGTAGTGCAGGTGTGCTTACTGTGCGACATGCTCTGGTAATAGTGAGTAGTATTGTCCTTTGTATCGATTCTAATTTATTCCTATTTCTTACTATGGCCGAGCGGATGAACCACGCACCGGCTCCATAGGTGATAACAGGCAGGAACATTGCACGGTATATGATTGTCAAGGTCTTTCTTTTGAGTCCCCAGTCTGCTCGACTGATCCTGGCAATCATACCTGCATAATTTCGCACTTTCTTCGCCAAGTAGATCAAATGGGGGTAAAAAGTTAATTTTGAATCAAAGACCACTCCAAGATATTTTAGTTCTGTTACCATTTTTATAGTGATTGTGTTAACTTTGATTTGTGGACGTCTTCTCATGTCCAAATTACCTTTTAGAAGTATTTGTTTGGTTTTTTCAGGCGATATTTTGAGCATGTGCATTTGTGCCCACTCCTGCAGCTGCAAGAGAGCGGCATTTGATCTTTGCTCTACAACCACTCGTGAGTTGCCTTTTACAAGGAAAATCATGTCATCTGCAAAGGCCAGGCTTTCCACGGGGCCCAGATCCAAGGCCAGAAATTCATCCAGAACAATGTTCCAAAAGAAAGGGCCAAGGATTGATCCCTGCGGGCAGCCTTTATTCACAGGGCGTGTCAATTCCTGGAACCTTGTGCGTACTGAGACACTTCTGTCTGTAAGGTAGCTGTTTATTACCTTATAGAGGTTTTGTGGGGCATTTGCCTGGCGAAGTCTCCTAAGGACACTAGGCCACCACAGTGAGTCAAATGCCCCAGCAAAGTCAATGGAGATTGCCAGCATATATTTCTCCTCTGTGTTTTTAACTGTTGTCAGTAGGTGGTGCATGGCATCCTCCGTAGAATTGCCCTGCTTAAAACCATACTGATTGTTGGAATGCAAGCCTGCTTCTGTGTAATATTGAGCTAATCTGCTGTATATTAATCTTTCGTATATTTTCCCTAGTACAGGGAGTAGGGCTATTGGTCTATATGATTTGGGATCAGTAGGGAGTTTTTCAGGGTTTTTCAGGATTAACCTTAACACAGCTTGTTTCCATATTTTTGGGAATATACCTTCTGTCATACAGTTATTATATAGTGCTATTAATTTATCTGGTGCTATTTCTGCTAATTTTTTGATAATCTCAACCTCTAAGAGGTCAAAACCTGGGCATCTATTGTTTTTGGTTTTAGATAGTGCTATTTCTAAGTCTTGTATAGTGAACAGAGGTTCAATATTGGCATTGTCATATTCAGTGTTTTCTTTTATAATGTCGAGCTGGGTGGGGGAATGATTTCCAGTTTCAGTCTGAATGATACTGTCTAGGATGTTATTTACAGAATCCACCCAACACAGGGTTGGGGTTCCATCTGGTTTGACAGTAGTTTCTAAGACATCTCCTCTTGGCAGCTTGTTGGTCACTATTCTGTAGACAACTCCCCAAGGGTTATTGTTTCCAGTAGTTCCCACCAAGTGCTTCCAGCATTCCTTTTTCTTATCTCTTATGAGGGCTGTATACTGATTCCTGTGAGTTTTATAAGAATCTCTCAGTGCATCCACCTCATTTTGTGACCAAGATGTTCTGGCTCTTTGAAAATGTCTCCATGCCTGGTGTACCCTACTTCTGAGTATAGTCAGTTCGGGGCACCACCAGGGAACTGTCTGCTTCCTCGGTTTTTTCCGTGGGATAGACAGGGTTGCTGTTTTCGTTAAAATGTTTGTCATAGTCAGTGCTTGCTCGTCCGGGCTACAGTTGCCTGATCTAGACCACTCATTTTCCTGTTTTTGCAGCTCAGCTGCTGTATGTTCTGCAAAAATCTGCCAGTTTGCCTTTTTAAGGTTATACCTTTTGATATCCAACAGAGAGTGTTGGGTTGTTTGTAATTGCCTGTTTAGTTTGAAGGAAATGGCTCTGTGATCTGATGTGGTCCAGGCTGGCTGGACACACCAGTCTGTGATTTTATAAGCTATTGAATTGGTGGCAAGAGTGATATCAATGTCACTCTCCCACATGGTACTGCTAAAAGTTGGGAGGTTATTTGGTTGAACAGAAAGTGGACATGGAAGAGTCCAAATGGATTAACTACTAATGAAATCGACTTCATCCTCACTAACAGAAGATATATTGTGAATGATGTTACCGTCCTGAATAAGGTAAATGTTGGAAGTGATCACAGAATGGTAAGATGTACACTTGATATAGATGTAGGAAAGGAAAGGAAAAAACTGACTCGAGTAAATAATACAAAGGTCTTTGAAATAACAGAGGAGGAGAAAAAGCAGTATGTACTGGAACTTAAGAACAAGTTTGAGCTTCTGCAGACTTCTCAGGACCAAGATATCGACGAGGAATATTACAACTTTCTGAAAGTGATAAAGCCCAAGAAACCTATAGGGAAACAGAAATCCAAAGAAGAAAAAATTAGTCAAGAAACACTTGTCATGATGAACCAAAGACGACAAATGAAGAGAAGAAAAACACTGACAGGGAGAAAATTGAGTATACTGAGTTATGCAAAGCCATTAGAAAGAGACTCAGAGAGGACATAAGAAGATTTAACACAAGAAAAGTAGAACAAGCATTAAGGGAAAACAAAGGATTTAAATCAGCAGCCATGAGCAGTAATACAGAAAGACAAATGATACTGAAACTGAAGAATAGTGATGGTGTACTTATAAACAGCAGAGAAGGCATAATTCAAATAGCAGAAGACTACTATAGAGAATTATACAAGGAGCAGGGGAATGATGCCAGCAGTGGGGAAGATGGATTGCAAAGTAGCAACACATACGACATACCCAGTATTCTTCCTGATGAGGTAGAGCATGCATTGAAGAAAATGAAGAATCAGAAAGCCCCGGGGGAAGATGAAGTTACTGTAGAGTTGTTAAAATTGGGAGGAAGAGACATAACACAAAAATTGGCAAGGCTCTTCACAAAATGCATTAGAAAAGGTGTGACGCCTAAGCAGTGGAATAATGCAATCATAGTTTTGCTGCATAAGAAAGGAGATAAATCAGAAATTGGAAATTATAGACCAATTAGCTTGTTATCCCACATCTACAAGTTGTTCACAAGGGTCATTACTAACAGATTAGAAAGAATACTGGATGAGAATCAACCGAAAGAGCAAGCTGGCTTTAGGACAGGATTCTCAACTATGGATCACCTTCATGTAATATCACAGCTAATGGAGAAAGCAAATGAATATAAAACACCATTATGCCTGGCATTTGTGGATTATGAAAAGGCATTTGACTCCATACAGCATAAGGCAATGTTTCGGGCACTGGAAAGACAAGGCATTGATACCCCATATATTATGATTTTGAAGAAAATATACGAGAGTGCTACCTCCTTTATTAGACTAGACAAAGACAGTAGGAAATTTAAAATTGAGAAAGGAGTTCGACAAGGAGACGCAATATCTCCGAAGCTGTTTACTGCTGCCCTTGAGGAAGCTTTCAGAAGATTAGACTGGTCGCAGAAAGGAGTCAATGTGAATGGAGAGTACCTAAACCATTTACGATTTGCAGATGACATTGTGGTCATAAGCCATGATCCCAAAGAATTAGAGGAAAATCTTAATCAGTTATGCATAGCTAGTAAGGATTTTGGACTAAAGATGAATATGGCTAAAACAAAAGTAATGATGAACAAGTATGCCACGGAAAGGGAAATAATGATTGAAGGAGCAGTAATTGAAAAGGTGGAGTCATATACTTATCTGGGACAAGTTATTAGCTGTAATAATGATAAATGGCTGGAAGTCAAGAGAAGAATAAATTTTGGATGGATAGCATTCAGGAAATATAGTCACATACTGAAGAGCAATATCCCAGTTTGTCTGAAACGTAAAATAATGGACCAATGTATACTCCCCATCATGACTTATGGAAGTGAAACTTGGGCACTCACCAAAAGAATGGAAGAGAAGCTGAGAACTACACAGCGAAGAATGGAACGAATCATATTGGGAATCAGACTGTTAGATAAGAAGAGAAACACATGGATTAGGCAACAAACTCAAGTAAAGGACATTCTTATCAAAACTAAAGAACTAAAATGGTCTTGGGCAGGACACATAGCTCGAAGACATGATGACAGATGGACTAAGAAAATAACAGAATGGTATCCAAGAGGAGCTAGAAGAAAACCCGGAAGACAAAGGCGGAGATGGATAGATGAAATTCATGAGTTTGTGGATAGTAAATGGATGTCCAGTGCTCAAAACAGAAGGAACTGGAAAGTTGCTGGAGAGGCCTTCATCCTGCAGTGGATTGAAAATGGCTGATGATGATGATGATGATGATTGGTTGGTTTAGCACTTGAAAGGGTGAGGTGGCTATATATTCTGAAAGTATCTGGCCGTTGTGTGTGCCTGCTCTGTCTTCTGTACGGCTATGCCATAAGGCTGACCGGCAGTTGACATCAGCACACACTATGATATTTGCAGTAGGTAGCAAGTTTGTGACTACTTGTAGGTATTCAATAGTTGGATTTATATCTTCACCTGGTCTGGAATATAGTGAAATAATGTAAAACTGTCCTACAGCACTGGTAATATGGGCACACACTCCCACTGGGGAGCAGAGGTGACCCACCTTTGTGACTGTAAGGTCAGTATTTTTAACTACTATTGCTGTGGAAGGGACACCTGAGGTGTATTCTATTATTTTATAGTCTCTTGGGTATCCCTGAACTCTACCCATATGTGCGTAGGGCTCCTGGAGTACCAAGATATCTATATTATTTTCTTCCAATTTGAGTTTGATCTGATCTACAACGGCTCTTGCTCTTTGAGCATTCAATTGGACAAGATTTAGAGCCCTAGTCACATTTATGTTTTCAATCTGGCCCATAGTTGGTCCTAGATTGTATACGTTTTGCCATTTTTTTTATAACTGGGGCATTTATCATCCCTGATACTATGTGTATAGTCAGTCAGCCGTGCTGCCTTGCAGGTAGCACATTTTGGCTGCTGAGACTTATTTTTGCAATTTTTGTAATCGTGGCCAGTGACTGCACAGTGACCACAGACAGGTTCTTTCTGAGTGCAGTCTCTGGCAATGTGACTATATTTATGGCAGTTAAAGCAACTTTGGATAGGGAAATGTTCTCTAAATCTATGACTGGTCCAGCCAGCATAGATTCTCTGTTGTCCCTGCAATACCTTCCAAATTTTTGGTGTAATTTCTGCAATTATGTTGAGTTGTCCATTCCTTTTGTTTTTTGTTGCTCTTTTCAGCAGGAATTCAGCAGCAAATTCATCTATTGTCATTTCATTGTTAAAGTTTTTGAAGTAGATATCCATCATGAATTCTTTTTCTATTACTGACACAGGTACATCAAAGATTATAATATTAGGGTTTTTCCCTTTTGGTTTTTCAGGGAGCAAGCCCAGTTTTTCAATTTCAGGATGGTTTTCTATTTTTCTTAGATCTTCTTTGCTTGCTACCTCGATCAGGACTCCATTATTCCTGATTTTCCGCATGTTGTTTATCTTTATTTCTCTCAGATGAGGCCTCAGCTTTGTTACCACTGTGTCCTTAACTGCCTCACTGGTTTTATGGGTAGAGTCACTTTTTGCTTTCAGAATAACAATGTTGCTTTCCTTGTTTATATTAGGTTGCTTAGTAGCTATTTGTTTTGCTTTAGTTATGTCCTGTTTGCTATTAGCCTTTGCACATTGGGCATAGGTTAGTGTGTTCATTGTTTTATAGTTGTTCTTCTCCTCAGTTGTAACCTCTAATTTTGATTTTAACACTTGGTTCTCTGTGTTTAATTCAATCAGGCGCTGCTCAAGCAGTGACCAACAGTTCACTATCTGCAGCCTAATTGCAGAAGTAATCCTGTTGGTTTGCTTGTGCATATATTCTTCTAGATACACTCTGGTTTCCTTTGCCTGTTTGATAGGGTCAGTCAAATTTGTTAGGTAGTCTAGTTTTAGTTCTTCTTCTGTCTTTTGTTGCATCTCTGGAATTTCTATAGTTTCTTGATTTTTTCCTTTCCTGCCCTTCTTAATACTGAGGGGGCCAGGAGGCCAGCTATCCAGTTCGTTACCATTTTCCTCATTAACAGGGGTTTTCTCCCTGAGCACTCTAGCTTCATTTTCAGAGCAGTCTTTTAGGTCATTGTCCAGAATTTTGTCAGTATTTGATTTTTCAGCCATAATTTCTGCATTAAATTCACTTTTAGCAATTTTCTGACGTTTTAAGTAGTGGTTTGGGGTACTTATTTCCAGTGTGTTTCCAATATACAAGAACAGTAAGTCTTAATTGTTTATACAGTAACGTTAGAAGTGTCGTCAATAAAATGAGCGAATTCGAACTGGTGGTTAAAACAAGTAACGCGGACATAATAGGGCTTACAGAAACGTGGTGCCACCCGGAAATTGGGGATGATGAGTTTCAGTACGGCTTGTATAATGTATTTAGGAAGGATAGGGTAGATAGAAGGGGTGGTGGGGTAATGCTTCTTATCAGAAGCAGCCTGAGTGCGACGATAGCCTTCCCGGATTCAGACATTTCACGTGCTAGTATAGAATCTGTATAGAATGTGTGAGATAGTTGAAAACAAAGGTATAATGCGAGTAGGAGTAATCTACAGACCAGGTGATTGTGAAGATTTGACGAAAGCCTCTACATGCAAATGGAATGGGAAAGTAAGCGTCAATGTCTTATTATGGGTGATTTCAATTTGCCTCTAATTGATTGGAGTAAATGGGAAGGAAACTCGACATGGGGAACAAAATTTTTAAATCAACTAGATGACTGTTATTTGTATCAACATGTCAGGGAAAGTACTACAGAAAAGATTATCTTGGACCTCATCATCACCCATGAATCACATGACATAACAGGGCTGACAGTAGAGGAATCAGTAGCAGGAAGCGATCACGGAGTTCTACGGTGGATGATGACGAGAGAGGGAGCAGAAGTAAAAGGCAAAGGAATGGGTTTTAATTTCAGAAAAGGAAATTACGATGCCTTAAGGTACTACACGGCCTCTATTAACTGGGTAGATATCGCGCAGAGAATGAATACAATTGAAATGTGGTACGCTTTTAAAACATTAATCACAGATGCCTTGAATGCGTATATACCATTAAAAAAATACTTACCCGAGAAGGGTTCCAAGTTGGATGAATAGTGAAGTTGCCACATTACTTGAGCAGAAAAAGGTGGCATGGAAAGGTTACAGAGCAATAAAAAGTACTGAAGCCTATAACAGCTACAAGGTGGTGTGTAATAGAGCCACAGAAAAGGTTCGACAGGCAAAGGCAGTTTATGAGAAATCGCTAGCAAACAGAGCAAAGAGGGGGAATAAAGAATTCTTCACATATATAAATGCCAAGAAGAGCAGAACAAACCAGATCGGACCTTTACGTAAGGGAAAGGGGATAGTATTAAATACACCAGCTGCCGTTGCAGATGAACTCAACAGTTATTTTGCATCGATATTTACAAATGAAAAGAATTTTGTGGCAATGGGAATTGTTGGAGAGAAGTTAAAAATTATGTAATTAATGATATTGAAATTTCGCAAGATTATTTAATGAAAAAACTTTCGAGCCTACAGGCCAGTAAGGCTCCTGGAGTTGATGGAATATACCCTGTAATCTTAACCGAGGCGGCAAGTGAGTGTATTGAACCATTGAGACTAATTATGCGAGCATCACTAGACTCTGGGGGAGATTCCGTTGGATTGGAAAAGTGCCAATGTATCTCCCATATATAAGGGTGGCTCTAAGAGTGAAGTGGGGAATTATCGACCTGTCAGTCTGACTTCAATGGTAGGGAAAATCATGGAGGCAATGCTCAAGGGTGGAATTCAGGATCATTTGGGTAGAATTGAAATTCTGAAGGATACTCAGCATGGTTTGTTAAAGGGAAAATCATGTTTAACAAATCTGGTTCGCTATTTTGAAAGGGTCACTCACGAGCTGGATTTAGGGAATAATTTCGACCTTTGTTTACTTAAATTTTAGCAAAGCTTTTGACTCAGTCCCACGTGAGCGGTTGCTTTATAAGCTGGAACAGGTTGGAATCACTGGGAAAATCCTTAGATGGATGGCTTCAGGGCAGGAGGCAGAGGGTTGTGATAAATGGCTATTCCTCAGATTGGGTTGATGTAAGAAGGTGGGTTCCCCAAGGATCAGTATTAAGACCACTGTTGTTTTTAAATTTCATAAACGACATCGATGAAGGGATAGAGGGCGTGATGTCTAAATTTACAGATAATGTTAAAATTGGTAGAGTAGTTAATGATCACTGTCACGCTGAGCTTCTTCAGAGAGACCTAGATAGACTTCAGGAATGGTCAGAAAAATGGCAGCTATGCTTTAATCCAACAAAGTGTAAGGTATTACACCTGGGAAACAGTAATCCTAAAATAATTTATTCACTTGGTGGAGTTCAACTAAACCCAGTACTGGAGGAAATGGACTTGGGTGTTACGATACGGTCAGACATGAAATTCTCTGAGCATTGTAAACAGGTTGCAAGGAAAGCCCATGGTGTCCTATCGATGATCTATCGAACTTTTGCAAGCAGAGATAGGGACGTGATAATCCCATTATATAAGGCTTTTGTTAGGCCCCTCTTGGAATACTGTGTTCAAGTATGGAGACCGCACCTAAAGAAATACATCGAGCTTCTTGAAAGGGTGCAAAGACGAATAACTCGCCTGGTGAGATCGGCAAAAGGGCGTCCTTATGAAGAAAGACTTCGAATATGTGGGTTGCAGAGTTTGGAAACTAGACACCTTAGAGGAGATTTGATTGAGGTGTTTAAGGCTCTGAGAGGCATCAGTAAAATGAATGAGGACGAAATTTTCAAGATTATAAATGATTCTAGAACTAGGGGACATAAATTCAAGTTACGGGGGGAAATGTTTAGATTGGACTGCAGGAAGTTTCATTTTAGCCAACGAGTTATAAATTACTGGAATAAGTTGCCTACATGGGTGGTAGAGGCTGAGAGTTTGGGGAAATTCAAAGGTCATCTGGATAGTACCTTCGGGTTAGGGAAGCGCATGGGATGATAGGTTTAATTTCCTTTTCTGCTACTAATTATTATTATTTATTTATCTTATTTTATTTATTTTTTTATCATTGTTTTATTCGGTTTTTTTTTTTTTTTTGACCGGTGCAGCATAAGTCTTGCACCATGCGGCCATTACTAATACTAACTCATTATGTTTGTGTTAGATGATATTCCAACTCGTTCGAACACCTAACTGGACATCTTCCACTTTGGAACGACGGCACTAAACTGATATAAATCAAACTCAGACACTTCCCATTGCACCTACCCAACTTTGCAGACCTCCCTTGTTCTACAAGCTGTCTTCCTTTCCCTGGCCTTCTCTGGGTTCCCAGATCAGGGGCGATTCCTACTTCTCCCTTCCCACCTCTTATTTCCTCTGGAGGATGCCTTCTTTCCTCATCCTCCTCCTTTTACCTACTTTGATTCCACCACTTCTACTATCTTCCCCACTCTCTTCCCCCTTTTTTTTTGTTTGGTCTCCGTCCAGAAAGCTCAGGCGACCCTGGCGGAGATCAGCCAGAGTATGAAGGCAGCCTGGCTCACCTCCCAATGGCCTACCTTCCATCACAGAGTACATACGGCGCAGATGTGAGAAACCACAGGTGGCGCCTAACCTTAAATACTATGCCACTGTTCCAATTCGTCATGGAGATTCATTTCACCTTCGGGAACATGTTAATATTGGACACAGAAAGGGAGAAAGAAAGGCCAAATACAAGACATAATTAGTCTCATCATGTTAGTATAATCAGTTTCATAAAAACTAAGGGATTCGTGGGTATAATCACCCTCGCGCTGGATGGAAAAGGCTTGAGTTCGAATCCTGTCAATGACGCGAAGAGTTTTATGGTCATTTTTCAACGTAGCTGAGTTAGTTGGCTGCGGCTAATGGAGCATGGTTTTTTCTCCCGGAAGTTTGGGTTTTTCGTCCAGAACGCAGCAAATTGAGTAAAGAACACACGAAATTTACGACGCAATATGGCCTAAGTTGTTGATGCGCCTAAAATCTTACCAACCAACCATAAAAGCTAAACCGACAAAATAAAATGTAAAAGATTTTAAATCAGCGTACAAAGATCTATCTAATTCACTTTTTTCCAATGAAAAATACTTGTTGACCTGTATAATGTGAAGACACAAATCACTAATCCGTAAACCATTATATCCTACTTAAGGTAAAACAAAAAGTGTTTTGGGACAATTCTCAAGAGAGAACCTTTTGATTATCCGAAGAAAATTCTGATTGGAAGAGGTTTGTTCCTGAGAAATAGCAGAATTGAGGCAATAAACGAGGACACAACATGTAAATCAAGCATGCTAAATTTAATTTAATTATAATATTAAAATCGTACCAATTAAAATCCGGGTAATTATTTCCTTGTCCACCCACCTTCATTTAATAACTCGACTCCCACTGGATGAATTGTCACAGAATTTTATATTTAGATCTTTCAGAAAGATTTATCGAGCCTTCCCTATTATTATTTTTTTTTCTTACACATCACACATGGGCCATCCAAATACCATATATTGTAGCTGAAGTATTCGATATTATGTTTGTTGCCATGCTCTGGTTGGAGCCCTTGGGCAATGTGGCGAATGCGCAGAAACGAAATGTTCTCTGTTTGTCCATAAAATTCCTCGCTTTTTTGATACATCATTTCCTTAACCTTAGAAACATTTCTTGCAAAGTATCCAAACTGTTATGCTGACAACTTGAAGTCCTTTGTCACATAAAGACATTCCTACGATAAGACATACTTCCCACAATCAAATTACAGATCATAATTGGAATTACTGATTATTTGAGTGCTTATTATTATTAATAAAAATAAAAAAATAAAAATAGGCTTGCAATGGGGTGGACACATAGGGATTTCATACTAATATTGCCCCTTTCAACGTATTGTACTTACTTTTCGGATCTTTACGTAAGCTGGCCAAGATCCGATTACTCTGAAACTGAACTCGGAAAGCCCAAAAGAAAATGATCACACCAAGGACTTGCTTCCAGGAGAGCCAGTTCTTTGTAAAGTGAGCTGTGTGTGGACCACCTAAACACAGAAAACAAAACAATTTTTTTTTAAAGAAATGTCGCGTGTCATTAATTAATATGATCACGGGTATGTCAAGACATGCTGATTGAAATCTAAGTTAATTGCGGTTAAAGAATTATAAAGTTTTTTTCTGGTAGAGGTAGCCATCATGGCAAGCATTTTGAGCACTACATTAATATAAACTCTTAAAGTATTATCCCTTGTGTATTTAGTTATTTTTAAATAAAAATTAATGAAAATCCGTACACTAGGAGTCCAGTTATTACATGCGGACTGACTGACAGACTAATGGCATATAAAGACAATAGGCGTATTATGAATAAACACGGATGGTAATGCACCTAATTGCTGAACTACATGTGAGAAGTAGAATGGAAAATTCGACCACCAATGATATCTCTTCATTGGAGAGCTAAAATTCATAAGGTTTAGATATCCCCTCCTATACTGCGTTTACAAGTAAGAAATTGCTGACCAGAAAAGCATCCAAAGCAGTGAAAAAAAGAACCAAACACGCGTGTAAACAAATACTTAAAAACAACATCTCTAGCTGGAATAAAGTTTGTAATAATTGGACTTCAAATTTCATATACTCAAGGCTGTCATAATTGCTAAAATATAAATTGACTCGAATGATTTTAAAATTTTAAGAAAGAAGAACAGAGGAGCAGAAATCCACGTAGTACTGACAAAGCGATCATGCTCTAACTCAAAAAATGCGAAACGAAAATACACCAGAAAGAATCTGGAAATTGGTGCAATGGTGGTAAAGGTTTTTTGTTGACTTTTCAAGTTTTATTTCCACTTTAGTTGGCGACTGTAACGACGTATTGTCTTATTCCTGACCTCAATAAAGGGCTTTAATGACTTACTTGCTAATCTTCTTAGAAATTCCAATGAGGAAGTCCCTAATTTACTCCCATAATGCTATGATGCGAATGAAATGGCCAATTTTATCCGTTTAATAATTTTTGGTGAAAATTGCGATTTCGTCATAAAAACACCAGGGATTTGTGCCCAATAATCTTTAGAGTTTTCATTCCAGGTTATATGAACACCTTAAATAGTCCATAATATATGGTTATATAAATATTGCCTTTTCTAACGTGGCAAATAACAGCCAAGCTGTTATTACTAAATGTCCCAGATTCGCATGAGTACCAAAGCGGACACAATTTAATTTTTTTCAATGAAATGCAGGCTAGAAATAGTTTATTGCCTTCCTCTTTATGTGAGTAGAGATCTTAGCTAAGGAAAGGTGGCGCCCTTCAGACTAGTATTAGTGGTGGCGTAGG